>NC_142738.1:14072500-14327500 GCF_051943395.1 Hippocampus bargibanti | reverse complement strand
AATCCGTTATTTTCTACTAAATAAGCTGTAAAACTACACACAATATACCTTATTTTACGTATAATAAATGTGATATTGTGTTGTAACTAAAGGAATAAACTGTACTGCAGTCGTTTTATTTAACTTTGTCCATTATGATACATACGCATATGCATACATACATGTCCATGATGATACACAGATATGTACTCTACTGCCCCCGAGTGGCCATCATATGTAATAGACAATGGCTGAACCACGAGCACTGGAGCCCCGCAGGGATGCGTCCTCTTTCCATTGCTCTTCTCTCTCTACATGAACGACTGCACCTCAACGCACCCAGCTGTCAAATTCATAAAGTTCGCAGACGACACCACGGTCATCGGTCTCATCAAAGACGGCGATGAGTCTGCGTACTGACAACAAGTGGAGCAGCTGGAGCTCTGGTGCAGCCGTCACAACCTGGAGCTGAACACGCTCAAGACAGTTGAGATGATCGTGGACTTCAGGAAACATCCATCACCACAGCTACCCCTCACACTATCCAACTGCCTGGTGTCAACCGTTGAGCCCTTCAAGTTCCTGGGAATCACAGTCTCCCAGGATATGAAGTGGGAGGTCAACACCAACTCTATCCTGAAAAAGGCCCAACAGAGAATGTACTTCATGAGGCTGCTAAAGAAGCATGGCCTGCCACAGGAGGTGCTGCAACATTTCTACACGGCCGTCATCGAATCCATCCTGTGTTCTTCCATCACCGTTTGGTTCGGGGCCGCCACAAAAATGGACAAAATCCGACTTCAACGGACAGTTAGGACGGTGGAAAAAATCATTGGCACCGCCCTACCCACTCTCGAGGACTTGCACACTGCAAGAATCCAAACTAGGGCGCGGAAAATCCTACTGGACCGCACCACCTTTTCCAGCTACTCCCCTCAGGCAGGCGCTACCGATCCATGCGCACCAAATCCAGCAGACATTTAAACAGCTTCTTCCCCCAAGCCATTAACTCTTTGAACTCTTTCAACAGTAGCCAAAATGGAACTGTATAGTGCCACTTAGCAGGTTTTTTTTTACGACGATACTAGTGCAGCGTGTTCTACCGGAAACAAATTCCTTGTGTGTTCTACATACTTGGCAATAAAGATGATTCTGATTCTGATTCTGATTCTGACTTCACACAATGACCAATTCAATTATTTTGTGATGAAATGTAGGGAAAGAGATGCCCATTCCACGGTAACATCACAGCATTGTCATCTAATGGTGAGTATAGTTTTGTTTTTTTGAATGTTGCTGTGCCGATGACCATTTTGTGTTTGGGAGCCTCTTAATGAGGATCTTCATCTTGAAGTTCATAGATTTGCTTGTTCTGTAGCCACGAGGGGACATAAGCCGTGTCTTCTTGTGCCGGTCCTAAGCCCGGATAAATACACAGGGTTGTGTCAGGAACGGCATCAGACGTAAAAGCCTTGCCAAAACAAACATGTGAATCGAACCTCTGAAGATGGAGGACAATGATTTGCTGTGGCAACCCCCTGAAGGGAAAAGCCGAAAGGAATATAAGTTTTATTTACCTTTGTGATGGTAGTTGTCAATGGATGACAAACAGAAACACCCTTGGCCACACGTAGCAACGGTCGTCTTAGCATACTGGTAGTGGGACGCTAAGTCACACAAATGCACACTTCTCGTTCGTGTTTCTCGATTATCTCCTTCTGTTCAACCGTTTTGTTTTGTGTCCTCTTCGGCTGAACACTAGCCTGTTGTGGGGTCTTTTTCGGTCCCAAAAAAGCAAATGTATCCACTCGATAGCAAACCATGTATGCATGCACTCAGAGAAAGGGGGTGTGGCAAAGTAGGCCGGCAGTGGCGCTGTTCGGCCGTGTGGTTTGGTGTTCTTCCGCTGAAAATTAGCCTGCCAGCCATTGTGGCACTCCGTGTGTTTCCCGGAAAATAGTTTGTATGCAAAGATTATATTCTCGGGAATTTAACATTCGTAAAAGTTAGTGAAAAGTTAGCGAAAAGTTCGTTAGCTAAAGCATTCGTAAGCCAAGGTATCATTGTACTGAATTTTACCTCCTCTTCCAACAGCACATTTGACACATTACATAGATTTTCCCAAGAGGGCAACCTTAAAGCAAATAGGCCACTCGGGGGACATATTTGGCGCATCTGCTGCTCTTATCCAATTCATCTTTAAAGGAAATTGTTTTTTGAATTTGAAAAGAATTTCCCATTCCAAATTTTAATAACATGTCATCTCACCGTGACCTCTGTGCTCAACAGCTACCCGGATTTCGCCAGTGATTGCAAGTGTAATAGTGGTGGACTGGTTATACGAAGTGTGCGTGTGTGTGTGTGGCCTGGATTATTCCAGTGACTGCGTGTATGACGGAAATAGGTGTATCAACAATCGCAGACTTGATAGGATTGGATTACATTAGATTTTATTAGTCTCGCAGTGGAGAAATTTACATTTCACAGCAGCAAACTAAATACGGAGCTGCTGTAGAGCCAGCCACTCTCGCGGCGCCATCTTGATGTCAAAACAACAAGATAACCACTTTCTGTACCCTCTTTGACGCAGTTCTAGATGAAAGACAAGAGGATCAAAGCGTCCTTTTAACCATTGGATCAGGGATGTCATGCTGAAATGTGCATGTCATCCACAAGCTAAATCAAAGTCAAAGTCAAGTCAAAGTCAGCTTTATTGTCAAATATGCTAATATGCATGACATACAGCACAGATGAAATTAATGTCCTCTCGGACCCAGCGTGCAAAACAATCAAAGCACTTATAACATGGCTAAAAAGACATACAATTGACAACAGACAATACATGTAATTTCTGTATGTAAAGTGAGGGAGTGTCGTCTGGAAAGTGAGGCAGTGACGTATGTAAAGTGAGGAAGTGACGTATATAAAGTGACGTAATGTAGTAATGCAAAAACAAACAACAAGAAAGGGTTGAAGTGAGGTCTTGCAGAAAAAATGAGAAAGAACAAAAAAAAAATAGAGTTCAGGATGATCGTACAGCATGTAGTGTGTACTCAGAGTTCGGTGAGTGTGGCAGTGGGAATGGGCAGGCTGGGCAGGGCTGCCCTCCCAGACCTGCCCCAGTTGAGTCTCCGGACTGCCTGAAGGCAGAAACTGTCCTTGAGCCTGCTGGTCTTGGCTTGGAGACTCGGAAATGTTGAAAGCAAACACGAAGATGTATCATCCATTGACGAAAAGAGATTGTCTCACATCCCGTCCCACGTGAATCCGCTTCAATTCCAAACTGTCACAGTTTCTCATCCACAAGAGCACTCTGCGCTGACGCTCCTTTCTTCTCATCGGTCCAACAGCACCGACATTTCCGCTAAACAAAGCCGGGCTGTGAAAATGCTGCCCCTTACAGACGCAAAAAAGCACAATGGCTGCAGAGTTGTCCAGCGATGACAATGAAATGGCACTGACATTCCGCCAAAATCAAAAACAGTGCTAGCGTATTCGTGCTGCCGTAAAGGCGCGACGACTTAGCACAGTCCCCTCATTGATGAATGTCGTGGTCAATAATGCTGAAAAACAATCCATATCCGTTCCACATGACACACAACACAAATTGACAAAAGAAAACACAAAAAAACACAAATCATCACTTTGCTGCTGTGAAATGTGAATTTCTCTACTGCAAGACTAATACACGCGAATCTAAATCCAAAAACAACAAAAAAAGCAAGGCTCATGAGAGCATTTGCGCAATCTTGGACTTCTTGATCTTACTACTGAGTAAATCCTTAAAAGTAGGCTGGCGAATGGACGCATAAGGGCAGGCCAGATCTTTCCATTGATTGATAATGTAACCATGGGGTGGATATCAAATTCCCAAGAGGAAGCCAATGAAGGTTGTCATGGTCACAAAAGTTAGACTTGCCATTTGCCTGGAAGTAAATGTGTTGGGAGCCCGGAGTTGTGCATATGTATGCGAACATAGTGAATGTTATTTTTATTTATGTATTTATTTATTCCAAAAAAGTTATATGAGTGTCGAAATACACTGCTGATGAAGTTGTGTGTCACGAGGGATTTGCCTGGAATTATTTTTCTCTCCATCTCTCTCGTTTGACCTTGCCCCTCCATCTTGACTCTTCGCAACCCCTTGCGGAGTATTTGGCACTTAATATGTATGGTGCTAGCTCTTTATTGCGTATGATTCTCATGGTCTTGTCCAAAAGAGAGGCTTTGTAGGGCTTTTCGGAGACACCCTGCGCTTCAAAGGCATGGCGAAGATTCAAAATGAAACACTCAATCAATGCTGTCTCACATTGGCCAGATTTACCCAAGAGCAATGCAAATAACCATCAGTGATGAAATGACCTTTTTTGAATCTCTCGGTTTATCTTCATCAACCACATTTAGCTTATGATGGCCCGCAGTAGATTTGGTGGATCTTCCTGCTTTGGAATCAAAGTGACTCTGAGATTTACTGTATTTGAAAGAATCACAGCGTGAAGAAACTCAGAAAGCGTCACGCATAAGCGTTTTGTGTTAATAGGAGGAAAGAAGTGGGGCACATTGTGTCTCCTGCTTGCCTTCTTATGTAACCAGCCACAAGATAAAAAATAGAGATAAATACATTTTTGTTACATCTTCACATTCAACAGTCTTTTTTTTTGCTTGACATTTGTCATTCGCTCCATGAAGTGCGTCATTTTCATTGGGGGGGGGGGGTCAAAGTCCACGACATCAACAACACATTCACTCTATATATTGTTACACTCTTTGTCCGTATACAGACGCTCCCCAACTTACGAACATTCGAGTTATGAATCACGATACATTCGAACATTTTTGCGCGTACAGTGTGTCGAAAAATCTTCGGAAAGAGCTGTAATTTAGATTTTATATTGCATGCCTTTTTCCAGCCGAGCTCGCTTGAGATTGGCTGTATAGTGCGTACTGTGCTTCACGCACACGCATGCACACAGACACATTAGAGGTTTCAAGGACTGGATGTTTATACAACGGACATCAAGGCCCAGTTGACACTTTGAGTAGGAGGCGCTGAACTCGCTTACGATTGGCTGTGGATAAGTATTTGGGCGTGTCGGATATCCCTCTTCCCAGTTGACGCTGCAGGAGGATGTGATGCATAACAAAAAGTAATGGCTGCTGGCACGTAATTATGTAATTACATGCCAGCAGCTTCTGTAATAGTTTACTGAAGACCCAAGGATTGGTTTGGATTGGATTGGATTTGCCTTTATTAGTCTCGCAGTGGAGAAATTTACATTTCACAGCAGCAAAGTGATGAACAGAATGAAAGTAGAAAAACCAAATACATGAGCTTCTGGAAAGGCAGCCACTCAAGTGGAATATAGAAAATATTGTTGATGATGGAATAGTTACAAGGAAAATAAGGGAAAACTTGGAAAGAAAGCTTTTAGTGTCTTCGATGCGTGATGAACATAACATCAATGATGACAAAGAAGCAAAGAAAAATACCCCACGGCCACTTACAGAGATAATGCCGTACTAAAACTGTCTTTTCAGAACTTATCTATTTAAGATGTTTTTCTGTAGGGAATTATAAAAGACCGATTTTGTCCAATGGTAACTCCAAAACGGAAAGTGTGGGGGGGGGGTTCTCCATCCATAATCCGCTGACCTCTAAAACAAAAAAAATTGTGCTGCGCAGGCTTTCTACGAGGTGTTTTCAAAGTGTGCTGCTACTCAGTATCTCTCTTGTGTTATTTTATTTCTGGTGACAGTAATATGCAGTGAAGCAGGGAGATCAAATAAAACGGGCATTTGTTCAGTGTGCTGGCTAGAACTGTGTCGAACTGAAAAAAGCAGCACAATGAAACCCTGTGAAAGAAGTCCCAATGCTCGCATATCTCTTTGGTGATTGCATTGTTTCTTGGTGTTCTTTCAGATGAAAATGTACAGTAAAGTCTCGTTATATCGATATCGGAAATATCGATAGTCCCGGTTATATCGATACTATTTCTATGCACGCACGGAGAAAATTACATGCAAACAGGGTCGGATATATCGATAGTCCCGGTTATATCGATATTTTTTCGGACTCCCTTGAATATCGATATAACGACACTTTACTGTAGTTTGTTTTTTTGATGGCCATTGCAAGCGGCCAGTGGTGACAGTGGTGTCACGAACCACTCGAGTTAAAATAGATGCAAACTCACAGGGGCGTGGGCTTCTGCTCTCGCCCTGTGTGACGAATCGTCTATAGCCAGTGGGGAAGTGAACATTTCACATTTTCCCATGAGTAAATTGATGAGGACCTTGAGTCCTGGGTTGAATTTTTTTCTGTGATCAAGCTTGGTACACAATTTATTTGCGTCTCAAATTAATTTACACCCATTGGAAATAATTGCAGTGCAATGACAATATGAGTCGATGGTGCGAATGCATCATTAAGCCGGTTTTGAAGCTGCCAAGTAGCACCACAGAAGAAGAACAAGGACGGGAAATACAGTGATACCTCACCTTACGAACGCTTTAGCTCACGAATTTTTCACCTTATGAACATTAAATTCGCGAGAATATAATCTTGGCATACGAAATAGTTTTCGGCGGATGAACACTAAACCACACGGTCGAACAGCGCCACGGTGGCTGGCGAACTAGTTTTCCACGCCCCCTTTCAGAGCAAATGTGGTTTGCTATCGAGTGGAGTACTTTTGCTGTTATGTGACCGAAAAAGACCCCACCACAGCCTAGCGTTAAGCCGAAGAGGACACAAAAGAAAAACACGGGCGAGCAGAAGATGGAGGTCATTGAAAAACACGAACGAGGCGTGCGTTTGTGATGACTTAGCGTCCCAGTACCAGTATGCTAACTTGACCATTGCTACGTGTCACTAAGGGTGTTTCTGTGTTGTCTAAGCAACGGTCTCAGGCAATAGAAGAGGCTGAAAAACTTATGTTGATTTGGATTAATAAAAAAGCAGCTAGCAGGGGACGTTGTGAGTGAGAGTATTATCGTTGAGAAAGCATGGCAACTTCACTCGGATATCAAGAGGCAACTACATCAACGACCATCACAAAGGTAAATAAGATTACTTTATTATATAGTACAGATTATTTCTTTAATTACAACACAATAGCACATTTATTATACGTAAGAAGAAAAACATAAGAAGAGAAACCTTCTCATCGATGGACCACTCCTGTACGACTAAGAGTTTACACAGACGTACATAAAAATAAGGTATATTTTGTGTAGTTTTAAGACTTATTTAGTAGAAAATTATGTTTTATGGGGCAGGTCCCCACGGACGAACGGATTATTCTCATTTTTAATGGTTACTTATGGGAAATAATTGTTTGACACACACTTTCTGGGAACCAATTAAGTTCATAAACTGAGGTATCAATGTATGTTTGGTGCAATGGTGTTTTCTGCTCAAATGTTTCATTTGTCAGGTGATGTGGAGAGAAAATATTCTTACTGTGGTTTTGTTTCAACAATACAACATTGGCGAGTGGCATTTTCATGAAAAAACAAACAAACAAAAAACTCACTAAACTAATGCATATTTTTTCAGGTGCTTGGACAGATGAAAAGCTCTTTCATTCATTTCAATGTGGGAGAATAATTTGAAATACAAGCGGTTTAATTTACGAAACTACCTGTGCAATAAATTCAACTTACATCTCTAGGGACCGTGTTTAGCTTTTTTATTATTTTAAACCATCCCGTGACATGGTATAACCATTTGGTCAAGGCTCATTTTTACCTGGTAAATAATTTATCTTTTCCAAATCTCTAATTATAAACATCGCTAAATGTGTACTGTGGGCCAGTCTGAGCAAAGAATTGTCCGGTAGTTTTTCCAAGTTTTATTTTGGAAGGAATGCTCCATACAGGCCTGTTCAAATGGTGCAGAACACATTTCATGTAAGATATGCATGTAGGTCAGTAGAGTAGCACAAGGAACACCATAATTGAATTTTCCTTTTGAAAAAATGTGACACACTCAAAAGTGTATTAGTTTGTGTGTGTGTGTGTGTGTGTGTGTGTGTGTGTGTGTGTGTGTGTGTGTGTGTGTGTGTGTGTGTGTGTGTGTGTGTGTGTGTGTGTGTGTGTGTGTTTGTGTTTGTGTTTGTGTTTGTGTTTGTGTTTGTGTTTGTGTTTGTGTTTGTGTCAGTGCATTGTTAACACTTCCCGCTTTACTCAATCAATATGGAGCAGTTATCAAGAGATTAACCCTGTCGATGCGGTATCTGTCTAATCATCAGTGCCCACCAGTGCACTCCATCACTATCCAACTTCTGTAATTTAAATACCCGTTTGCTCCCACTTGCGCGTCCATCATGGATATATATAATAAAATTAAAATTCCTCACCTCACGCCCCATGGGTCGTGTCTGTCCCCCATTTTAGCTCGGGTCCTCTTCCAGAGGCCAGGAAGCTTGAGGGTTCTGCGCAGTATCCGTGCTGTTCCGTGCTGTTCCCAGCACTGTGCTTTTCTTGACCGAGATATCTGATGTTGTTCCCGGGATCTGTTTTTTTCAGATACCACCCATGGGGGGTGAGACGGTCTCACCCCCCATGGGTGAGACCGCCTCACCCATATATATATATCGATATTCAAGGGAGTCCGAAAAAATATCGATATAACCGGGACTATCGATATATCCGACCCTGTTTGCATGTAATTTTCTCCATGCGTGCCTAGAAATAGTATCGATATAACCGGGACAATCGATATATCCGATATCGATATAACGAGACTTTACTGTATGTATATATATATATATATATATATATATATATATATCCGATATATATATAATATATTTATATATATATATATATATATATATATATATATATATATATATATATATATATAAATTCCACGTCTCACGTAAAAGCTTGGCCAAAACAAACATGCGTATCATACCTCTGAAGATGGAGGTTACTGATTCGCTGTGGCGACCCCTTGAAGGGAAAAGAAGAAGATATATAAACACACACACACACATGCACACACACAAATACTTGTAGGGTTATGCAGGAATTTTGTCTCTGACAACAATACATTTCAGAAGTTGGTATGAGCAAAAGCCTACCGTTTTGTGCCTTCTGCAGTAGCATTCATAATTGAAGCAGACTTACCTCTATTTGGGAGGGAATGCTGCAAAGCCAGGTGAGTGAGGGGATATGAAGTTAACCTCCTGACACTCTCTTCATCCCTGTCGGAAGCAATTGTCTCAGGCTGACAAGTAGTTCATTTGTCACATCAGAGGCTGGCAGTGATGTGACATCACAGATATGTTCATCAGATTCTGAAATTCTCCGCGAACGTGTGTTACATTGTCCAGATTTTGCAGTGATTGGATTTTGTAGTGTACAAATGCTCCTTAGCACTCGTGCCCATCTCTGTAACCCCACATGCACAGCATTCATTAGCAGGCTAGGCGTCTGTCAGGATGACTAAACACAGACTGGGGACTTGCAGCGGCATAAATGAGCCAAAAGGGAAGTGACCAAAACCCACATCCCTGCAGCCAAACGCCTCGCACCTCAGATGAGAATAATTAGGAGGGAAAGGCAGAGTTAGGTGGGGGCGGGGAGGATCGTTGGATCAGCTGGACAAGGTGAGAGTGCCTTTGGCAGTGCGCATAAATATTTAGCATCAGCAACAGCAGCGTTCAAGGACCAAATGAAAAGGCAGAGTGACAATGTCTGTTGTTTGGACTCGCAAGAGACACCCCCCCTCAAAAAAAACATCAAGAAAAGGCAGGACTGTACTGTAATTCACTGTCCCTGTCACAATATACATGAGAGTTTTTTTTTTAATTAAACACATAATCATAATTAGAAGTACATTCAGAAATTATCTTTCACTGCTGAGAGGAAAGCAGGATTTATAATTTTACTGGTTGTGACGCACCACATACACGTCAGAGACCTCATACTTCCTGCCTTTATTTTTTGTAAAAATAAATGTGTTTATTAATTGGTGCAATTATGTGAGATTAAGATTAGTTGAACCCACATATTATGTTGGGGAGAAAATCACATTTATTATGTTGTGGTTTTTTTTTTCCCGGATGTAAAAATCCACACAAAACAGTCAAATTATTACGGAAGAGGATTAGGGCCACTGAAGAAAATAAAATGGTTGGCAAGATTCTGACTTTAATCTCAGAATTCCGACTTTAAAGTCAGAATTCTCACTTTATTCTCAGAATTGTCATTTTGAAGTCAGAATTCTGAGAATAAGGTGAGAATCTTGTCAACCATATTTTTTTTCTTCAGTGGCTCTAATCCTCTTCCGTAAATCACATATCACATCAGCAAAAACTGTTTCTGAGATGTTGTAAACATACCTGAAAAGAGAGACAACATATTTTCTATCCCATTAAGATATTTTAAAACTGTTTTAAAGAAAAGAAAGGATATCCAATGCTTTAGTCAACACAAAAATTGAAACGGGTAAAATTGAGCCCTTAACATAATATGAGGGTTAACATGACAGTGTTTCTTGATCATAGTTTGGGATAGATTTTTGATCAAAACTGTTGTGCCTGTAAGTCCCGAAGTTTCAAGCGTGTCAAATGAGCTTTTGTCCTCTTGAAGAGGCCCATGTGATATGATCAATCAAAGCGCAATCGAGTGGCCAAGGAAGCGAGTCGGTTATTCACTTAATGTTAGGAGTCGTCATGGAAACACCCGGTGCAGATTTTCCGCTTCATCTTCACAATCATGTTGCAGGCTTTGTGAGAGTGAACTGAATGATGCGAGGATAATTTAATTTATGTAAATACTTGGTCATTCTCATAAATTACCAATTGAGGTATTTTAGATGCTGTGGTGACTTAAGGTATGAGTGACCTGAAATAAGATTTTTGGGAGTTGAGCTAGTTCATTGAAATTGTTTCACTCTGACCGCAGAGGAAAAATGCGTTAACCCTTTCGATACCATGATCCGAAAATTAGATTTTCGGCAGAAATTGGTATGCTGAATCATTTCATTGGCTTCTAAGTAAGGCATATCAAAGAAATGCAGAAATATTATATCTTTTTGACAATATTTATAATATTGATCATAAATAAACTGCCATTGCACATTTCTATTAGTTTTATAGACAAACCAATAGCTGAAGAGTTGATGCATCAGAATACAAATATAGGAAACAATTTTTATGGATATTTAGTAACAAACAAACAATATAAAAAAGAACAGAGTAATTTGCACCCATTTGGACGCCTGTAGTAATTCTGATGCAATCTTGTGTTGACAGCTGAAAAATGCCACATGTTGCGCAATATCGGAAGAATGGGGTATGAACTAGGACCAACAGCAAATTTAGGAATAAATGTACTCTCTTATTTTCTATGAGTAAAAATTTAAGGCAGTACTCATTTGTACCGTCAATAAAGGTTAAACGACACATGCGCAGGATGGTTGCCACTCGCAGTGTACAGTCAACTAAACCATTTAACGTTTATTTAAAACATGCACTAAACTTTGCATAAATAAAGTATGTTGAACAGAATTTCAACAAACTTTGCAAAACAACAGATTTTTGATTTGAACGCAAATCGTTGCATAGACTTTTTTTATTACAATATAATTTGGTGACTGCGGGAACAAGTTGCTGAAATAGTTTAATAATATTTCCATTCATTTCAATCAGGAATGTTGATGTGAGATATGAGTCTTTTGAATGATGGTCACTGAACAAGGTATATTCATACATCAAAACATCTTAACACATTCACTGCCAGATGTGCAAAAAGGTGTCCACTCTAGTGCCAGAGTTTTTGTCATTGTCACTTTAATTCTAGGACCCAAAGAATATTGAGTTTTAGGACAACATAAACATTCATGCAGCGTAAGAAACCTTAGACATTTTTGTTTCATCAGATAAAAAGAGTTAATTCCTAAATCATATGGGTCTGGAGTTATACGAGGTTGAAATGAGGGAGGCTCTCCAATAGAGAATGCAATACATGCATATTGGTTTATCGTGGCTGGCAAATCCAATCCAATCCAATATAGGGCTTTAACATGAGCTGAAGCTGGAACAAAGCACTAACATGGAAAAAAGGGAAATGCTTCCCTTTTGTAGAAAATAAAAAAAATATATGCCATAGGCCATGGCCAGAGCTTTATCGGCACCCAAGCATGAAAAAGCAAAACCCAAACAAATGCGGGAATGGTGATCTACGTCATGTTTTCAATTCCAGAACAAATTCGTGAATGGCAGTGAATGAGTTAATTATGATTTTTAATTGCCCAGAGACGCTAAAAGCATTCAAATTACATCTATTATTTGAGAACACTCATAAAATGTTTATGCCGAGGCACAAACCGATCAGACTTTGCTCTGGTCTGAATTTTACAAGAGCCGAGTGGCAGTTACACTTGCCATTTCTGGGAATTGCTCATGCGCATACGCACATACACTCACGGAGACGATCTCGCACGCGGAGACTTTGATGAACGATCCAAGGATTAAGAATGTTACCCCGACCCTGAATGGTGACCCCTGTTTTGAAGGGACTTCATACATCACCCCATCATAACGATCTTAATATTTACATCAACCCTCAGAGGGAAAAGGAGGTTCCTTGAAGCTCATCATAAATTTTCCCTCACTGTCCTTTTTCTTCGACTATTTTGAAATAACTGTGCCATTAGAAGCTTCTTCCTGGTCTCTTTTCTACTTGTGGCCATTTGTCTTGGCTCCCGAGCCGAGGACCTGGCAGAAGCTATTGGGCTGATTGATTGGCTGACGTGAAGTGGAGTGATGTCAACGTTGTCCCGAGGGGTACAGAGACTGGAAGGCAAACACTGAGAAGCTGGGGGACAAAAGAACTACATGTTTTGTGAAATCCAATTTAGAAGTACATCCGTAAACAATGGCAAGAACTGCACTCTCAGTTGGTCTCCAGCTGAATGTGTGGCGTTCCAGTTCTCTGGTTCCGCCACAATTCCAATCCCACCCTGAAGGTCTATTGCAAAGACAATTCACGAAGGTTCAGTCTCCAAGTTGTCGTTTTCCCGCTCTCTGGCCCTGATGCTCCGAAGAGGGTAATTGGCAGTGTTGCAACCACACCATGTTTCCCAGGCCCGCGTCCATTTTGGGGGTGGAGATCCCATGGGCTGTTTGCACTCTTTACTGAAACACAGAGGACGGAAAACAGCTGCAAAGAGGATGCTCGCTATTCCAAACAATGGAACAAGAAAAAAAGGGATAAGAACAAAATGGAGAGGTTCATGGAAGTATATTGCATTGTACAATACAGTTAGTTACTTCAAATTGTCTCTCTACCTGTATTGCTACACGTTTGTTCAAAAGTCCACTGCTGGAAGGATATCACAACGAGCAATATCATTCAGTAGCCCATCCATGGCATTTTCACTCGTGGATAGCATACACTTTTGTAAGGCTACGTTATGTGGTTGTTTTGAAGACACAAGCTGTCTTTGATTTGATAGATTGCTTGTCGTGGACATGACAAGAAACAACTTGGCGCCTCTGTTTTGATGAATTGTTCTTTATGTGCCAAACTGCTTAGTGTTGTGGACTGAATGGCTTTAGCAGCTCCCATATTGCATTCGAATCTGAAATTTTTGCTCATAAGTCAAAGCAAAAAAAAACTGACAGCTTTTATCTTGAAACTTGAAACAGAAGTATGTTCAAATAATACATCTAGATTGAGCAGTTTTATATTCAACGGTGGTTAACTTCCCAATATTTTTGTATGTTTCCAGATGTTTTTAATTTTACAACAACTATATTAACACCAAGAATAACAAGCAATTACTTTTCCAAACCAACATCATTTGTGGTCCATAGAGTCATTAAATATGACGCTTTGTCTTCCCTAAGCACCACTTTGCTCCAAAGCCTGTGCAGTTTTTACACTACCAATCTTTCTGTGTTATAGATAACGGCCCAGCGTCCTTATAATCTCCCAGTGCGCTAATGTCGATTTGATGATAACCATGCTCAAGGAGACGGAGACGTCAAATGCTTATTGTGTTCACAGGCGTTTTGTTCAATTTGCATGCGTAATATGCGGGGAGAATATGCCACGTGCACAGACGGCCGGGGCCAAATACAGCCACCAGATAATGTTTCAATATTTCCGATCTCTTGCAGGTACAGAGCAGCTGCAGAAAAAAAAGAACGGATACACAGATGGAGAGACAGGGACCCGGGACTAATAGAATGAGAGATGATGAAATTGCTGAGATTAAAGGAAACTAAATCTGAACCAATTGGACCCCGGAGAGGAGAATAGGCAAGATGGAAATTTTGGAAATAAGGCGTCCAAGACACCAAACGCAGATGTGATTGTTTTAGATTCCGTTTTAACGTAGTAGATACATCATCAAATTTTAAGCCGAGTGAATGTCTCAAACGGTTTGAACAATTGCCATTTCAGTATCACCCTAAAATTCAAAAATTTTCAGTTGAAGTAAATCCAACCATTCTAATACAGTAGTTAGAATAGCTCACATTTGATAGTATGAGGCTTCAAAGGAGATAAATATATGCATTCAAAATTTTACATCTGATCAAATTCAGTTAACGTTACATAACGCTCGCATTTCAAATCCTTCCAAGCTTGATCTTCTGGTATCAGCACCAAAGTGTACCGACTCTTTTTTTTTTTTTACCTCTCCTGCGGAGTCCTTTAGCGACGGATGGCATCCAGTGGTTGCCAAGTGTCTAATTATTACACTTCTCAAATGTGTACACTCCACACACCACATCAAATAAAACCAAAATACAAAATCGCACTTGATAGATTGACGCTCACTGTCCGCCGGGGAATACTCACGTGAACATAAGTGTCTCGCTGACCCCATGATGCTCAGCTTGTTACAGCAATTAAATAGGACATGCGTCAGCTTTATATCTGAATGCGTGCATGTGCATACTCTGGGATATTTTGCGTTCTGAGCAGATGCGCGCGTCTGTCTTTGCGGTTCAGGCCATTAATATATGTCTGGAGGTGTTTGTATGAATGTGTCTGTTTTCCAGCGACATCTGTTCAGCTTCTATTATAGGGTTTGATTACGACTACTTATACAAAAGCTTACACGTTCTCAAATTTGGCCTTATAATATCAAAGGTGACACAGACATGCAGCAGCTCACCAAACATTGTAAATTGAAGCACTCTAAATTGTTTTAGACATCCTGAACATTATCCCCCCCCACACACACGCACGCAAACAAAATCAAAGCCTCCACATGCAAAATGAAATAGATTCCTCGAGCTGTGCATCGTTAGTCCTTTCCTGATCCTGATATGTGCTTTCAAATAATTTAGAATTATTTTTTACCATTATCCTATTTGCGGAGGTCTGTTATACTAATCAATATAAGGAATTGTTATTTTTGGATCTGTTTTTTCTCACCATGGGTAAAAACTCTTGTCATTTCATCAACACAGACTGATTGAGAAAGCAGAGCATTTTTTTTTAAACGGTGATTTTAGCCATCTTCTCCACTGCTGGAATTTGAATGTATTAGATGTCAGTCAAAAAGTAGATGTTTACCATTTGTTATTTGGAAGAAAGACATAACATTGTTGATTAAAAAATATTCCATACTAATTGCGAAACTGGATAATGAATTTACTTTGATGCTGCTTGGGTTCATGGCACAAACACAATCTTATGACATGGAAATGTGTGACGGGCGTCACAACAGTGACTGTCTTCATCTCCACGATGCTGCCGTATTAATGAAGACGAGACGCGTGGATGTGTCTTTTTATTTCTTTTATTTCTGCAACACAGTATGGCAGAAGGGATGGGTGAAGTCGCATGGGTTTCGTCTTGTGATTAACCTGAATCTCCTCGAGATTGTTCTGCAAACTATGGGCGGGACATAGTGCCACACTGTGCGCCGTTGCGTCACTTCCTTCATAATTTAATAAACTAAGCGCACAACTCCGTTACATACACCGCCCTTAAATTATGCAGAAGTGAGGCAACATACACACGGAAGACAACAGAAAGACCAACAGGCAAAATAGACAAGGTTATCGGGCAAGGATGTACAAGGAAGTCAATCATAGGAATTCTTCTTTCAGAAGTGTGAAGGAATAGGGTGGTTCAAAACCCATCCTATCACAGACTAGTAGAAATGCCATTTACATTTCACAAAACAGCACATAACTACACCCGTTACTGAGAAGCCATAAAGATAATGGCGACAATTGGCACACAGCACAAGCCAAAAAAAAAAGAATCAAATGGTCATATTAAACCCACATTAATGTTGGCATCCCGACTCTCTGATAGGACATTTCACATATCAGCCTATCAGGGGGTTTAACTGTCCTACCACATCTCGTGAAATTGACGGGGCCCTGTGTGTCTTGTGGTTGTGTGCAAATTACCTCCTCAAGTTCAGTCTCATCTGGGGGTGAGTCAGGGGTCGAGTGTGCTATGTCAAACACCGGGTCTGTCGAAAGTTCAGTCTGTTTGTGGATATCATGGCCTGCTGACTGACTTCTCTCACTGACATCCCCTCGACATGCATCGGCGGAATCATGCTCTGAAGAGAAGTGCTCATGTTCCTCTGTCTGAGCTGGAGACTGCATGACCCAGTTCTCAGTGCGCAGCTGAGTGTCCTCCTGATCATCAGGAACTGAGCTTTTGTCACTCCCACAATGTGCGTCCATCTCTGACCCCTCTGAACACGAACCAGGCTCCACCTGCCCCGAGAATGTCAAGAAGTCAACCGGGAGCAGTAAGTTCCTGTGTACGACCTTCTCTCTGCCTGTGGCATCATCCCGGATCCTGTACACATTGATCAACGGCTTCACAGACACCACGTCATAAGGGGTTGACTCCCAGCGATCCGCAACCTTCCGCTTGCCCTTCTCGCCTCGATTGGCGAGTAGCACCTTGTCACCAACAGCCAATGGCGACCCCTTGACTTTGCGGTTGTAGATCTGGGCGTGGCGGGTCTGTTCCTTGGCTGCATGCTGTTGAGCAATTTGCACGGCTTCAGAAAGGTCTCTCTTCAAGGTGCTCACAAACTCATTGTGACTGACAACATTGGCGTTCTCCAAGACATGATGGAACATGATGTCAATGGGCAAGCGAGGGACACGTCCAAACATCAAATAGAATGGCGCAAAGCCCGTCGTCTCATTTACTGTGCAGTTATAGCAGAAAGTCAACATATTCAACATTTGTGGCCATTTGGACCTAGACTTTGGGGGAAGTGTTCTGATCATCCCTCCAAGGGTCCGGTTGAATCTTTCTGCGATGCCATTACCCATGGGATGATACGGTGTTGTATGGGACTTATGCACCCCTGCCATCTCAAGAAGATCCTTGATGACTCTACTCTCAAAGTTGGCTCCCTGATCCGAATGGATCCTTTTGGGGAAGCCATAAATGCAGAAGAACTTGTCCCACAGGCAGCGGGCAACTTGCTTTGCTAATTGGTACCTGCAGGGGAAGGCGAGAGCCAACTTTGAGAAGTGGTCGGTGACAACGAGGACATCGGTGGTTTTCTTGTTGCCGGACTCTGCTGTCCAAAAATCAATGCATACCAGTTCCATTGGAGCCAAAGTGCGGATGTTCTCCAGGGGTGCCCGGGCGTCTGGCTCGGGGGTCTTACCCAAGATGCACCTCTGGCACTGCCTTACATGTTTCGTAATGTCTTTCTCCATCCCTGTCCAAAAGAACCGTTCACTAGCCAAGGAGAGTGTCCGAGAACAGCCCTGATGACCAGCCGCGTCATGCACACCATGTAGGACTTGGTGTTTCAGAGACCCAGGTATGACGAACTGAAAGACTCTTCTGTTCATGTGGCGATCTTTCCTTACTCTGTAAAGAGTCCCGTCACGAACTTTCAGCTTCTTCCAGTGCCTCAGCAACAAAAGAACACAGCTCATCTCAGCTGCTCTTTCATGTTTGGTAGGTCTCATATGTCGTTGCACATAGAACATGACTCGGCTGACTGTTGAATCTTGGTGCTGCAGGTCACGTAACTGACTATGGGGAATGACAATGGAAGGGTCTTCTTCAGGTAGCTGTAGTGACAATGGGGTTGCTCCAGGGAGTCGAGAGGTTCCGCCAGTCTGATGGACGTCTAAAACTGCAGACACCTCCTGCGCATCAATTGCACTTCCAGAAGACTGATCAGGAGCTTCTCCCTGGGGAACTTCTCCATCATGATCACCAGCCATCTGGACAGCCTGACAGTTGGTGGTGAAACGGAAAGCATCCTGTACAGTCTCATTCACGACCCCTTGGACTCCATTGAGTAGGTATTGGTAGGGTTCTTTCACCAGGCGATGGCTCACGCAAGACTGAACGAAGTGCATCAGCCACTATGTTCTTGGGCCCTGGGACGTACTTCAAGTCAAAGTCATATGCTGCCAGCTTCGACACCCACCTCTGCTCGCAGGCATCTAGTTTGGGCTTCGTCAGGATATATGTCAAGGGGTTGTTGTCAGACCATGCAGTAAAATGTCTGCCTTTTAGCCAGTGGGAAAACTTGTCACATACGGCCCACTTTAAAGCAAGAAATTCGAGCCGATGTGCAGGGTAGTTCAATTGGGCTCGTGACAGCGTTTTACAAGCAAATGCCACTGGTCTCGCAACCTTGTCATCAGGCTGAAGCTGGGAGAGGACGGCTCCAATGCCGTCAAACGATGCATCGACTGCAAGGATGAAAGGTTTCTCAAAGTCAGGGTGGGCCAACGTTACACTTTTTGACAGATCGTGCTTCAGAATCTCAAAGGCAGTTTGACATTTAGTGGTGCAGTCCGCCGGTGTCAACTTCACATGACTTGATGCATCCGATGTGGGTTTCGACCTGCGTCTGGCCTTACCACGGGTTTTCTGGCCTGAAAGGAGCTTGAAAAGGGGCTTGGCCTTGATGGAGCAGTCCTCAATGAAGTGCTGATAATACAACACCATTCCCAAGAAAGATCTAATTTTCTTCTGCGAGGGAGTGAGGCCATCACTGTCCATTAGGTCTGGTACCTGTACACTGTTTATCGCTTCCACCTTTTCAGGGTCTGTCCGTACCCCTGACTCTGAGACAACATGGCCAAGGAACTTCACAGATCTCCGAATAAAGTGACACTTCTTCGGAGCAAGCCTCAGATTATGGTTCTTCAAGCGGGAGAAAACCATCTCCAATCGCTCAAGCGCAATCTCTTCTGTCGGACCAAAGACCATGAGATCGTCAAGATAGCACAGGAGGCTGGTGAAGTTCTTGTCCCCGAAAATGGAAAGCATCATCCGCATGAATGTAGCCGGGCTGTTCGAAAGGCCTTGTGGCATCCGGTTATATTCATGTAGGCCAAATGGGGATGAGAAGGCGGTGTACTTCTTATGGTCCTCAAACAGGGGCACATTATAAAATCCCGAGGTGAGGTCCATGGTGGAGAAGAAGACATTTCCTCCAAGTGCGGCAAGAGCGTCAGCCTGATGGGGCAATGGGTGAGCATCGCGCTGTGTCCTCGCATTTAGCCATCTGAAATCCGTGCAGATGCGCAACTCCCCATTCTTCTTCCACACTAAGACCAATGGAGATGCGTATTCACTCGTGGATTTCCGAATAATGCCCTTTTCTTCCATCTCATTGAGAGTCATTCTCAGCTTTTCATATTGACTTGGTGGCACTCTTCGATAAGGCAGGCGGAATGGTCTCTCATCCACGAGGTGTATCTTGTGCACAAATTCAGAGGCCTCTCCACAGTCCATCCTGTTCCGTGAAAATACTGCTTCATATCTCTCAATGAGTTGGAAAAGTCTGTCCCTCCACGTATCGGAGACAGCACATGCATCCAAGTCCAGATCATGTAGTCCAAGCTTGTCCAGTGCTATTTTGATGTCTTCTTTGGACCTTGGCCTTGCGGTGGCATTCTGAACGTATTGGGACATAATTTGGATGTTGTCAGGTTCAGACAAGTCTTCTGTCGCAATGCAGGGAGATACATCTGCCAGCTTTGTGTTTCTTCTCAACACCACTTTTTCAGTCGAGGGGTTGATGACCCTCACTGGGAGCCATCCATCGCCCCACATCGGTGTGATAATCCGGCCAACCAGAATCTTCCTAGATCTGCACCTTGCTTGAGTTGGTTCAACTATGACCGTGCTGCCAACTGACATTGGTGCGCAGGCCGGAAGCTTAGCCCAAACAAGATGTTCACTCTCTGGTTGCAACATCACACATTGCTGCAACTTCAGCGTGCCAACTTTGTCAGGAATCGTTCCACCCCTCCATTTCTCTGTGTTGGAAAGCAGTGAGAAAAAGTGGTGGGAGTCATCATCAATCGAACTACCGGGCTCTGACATGAGCCGCCAATAGCCTTCAGTCTTCCGCATCAGGTGAAGGATTTTCTTAATGGCATTGCTGCCAAGAATTATGTCGTCGGTTTGTCCAGGCACCACAAACATGGGCACAGCTAGCTTGCAATTGTACACGACTATTTCCAAATCGCATATGGCCGAAGGCGTCACCTGATGACCACCACATCCTACAATGACAACGTCATCTGCAGAGTAACGTTTGATGTTAGGGTTGCACACTAACAATCGTGCCATAGCCGACTCACTCAATGTGCAACCAGTAGAGCCGCTGTCAATCATTGCGGTCAGGGAAATGCCTGCGACAGTGGCAGTGGTGTAGAACAAGCTATCTGACTTCAGGACCTTGTGTGTGCCTTGGAAGATAACAGTCTTCTCCGTGGGGACACTGGAAGTGAGGGACTCTAATATCGAATCAAGATCATCTGTCGAACTGTTGGGAGGGTCATGAACTTCATCCGCATCATACTCCCTTGGATGCGGAGACGTTAGTTTCCCGACAGTAGTGATCTTGAGGGCTGCACTTGTGTGGGGCAGTTGCGTCTGGAGTGATCGGGTGAAAAGCACAGAAAACAAAGTCTCTTTTCGCGGCAGTGAATAAGCGCAGAATGGTCAGCGCTAGCACAGACAGCACATGGTAGTTTATTCAAACCGTCCACCATTGGAAGCCTTGACTTGCGTCTACCAGAGGCAGAGGGATTGTTAGCTCCTTGCAGCAAAACTCATTCCACCATGGAAATGACACGCTCAAGATTTGCGGAGTCGGGTGGCCTGGCTGAGTGGGATATTTTATCGTTGTCCTGACATGCTGTATTCTGAAGCATTTCACTTTTATTTACATGAATGGGTTGACTGTTCGCCGCAGCTGGAGTGGCAGTCCTGGGACTCATTTCTGTCTGGTACTCATCCAGGATGGCTTGGACCTCAACTGCCGACCATTTATCCACTGTTTTTGACCTAAATGTCATGGAAAGATCTTTGGATGGGCAATTTTTAACAGTCAAAATCTCTGCCCTGTTCTTTGAGACGATTGATGGCAACTTCAGCTGCATTGCTAAGCCTCAACCAGTAGTCATATGGGGCCTCCTTATCCCTGGGCAGCGTGGTGTAAAAGTCTGCTAGAGGGAGAGGTGAACAAGGGGCAGTAGAAAAATGCTTGCGAAGAAGGCTATAGATGGCATTTGGGTTCTGGGTTACATCAACTCCACTGTTTCTTGTGCTAACCTTGACAACATCTTTAGCTCTACCGCTGATGTTCATGAGGATTTCCTCTGCCTGATGCTCAGGAGCTACTTTTGCTCTCCTAATGTAGTTCCTCATTAGGTCTTCCAACTCATCTACATTCATTTGATCAGTGTGGTCACCCTTGAAAGTCGGGGGTTCGCGAACTTTCCTGTGCGGTAGTATCAGAACTTGTGATGAGTCAAGCCTTTGTGTTGTTGTGTCAATGGGCGTGTCATGTAGGAATGAGGTGTTATGCATGGGGACGTTATGTGTTGTGCTGAGATGTGCAACAATGCTGTCTGCCAGCTGCTGGCCAATGTGTCTAATTATGTCACTCATCTGACCAACTACGTCAGGTGACTGGGGTAAGGGATCTGTCACTGGTGTGTCAGGAGTCTGTGCGCTCGTCTGAGATGTACTACACTGGGTCTGGGAAGGAACTCTGTCCCCACTAACATAAGTGGCCTCAGCTAGAACCTGCCCATTCCCCTCGACTACATCACTCTGGATGGGACTCCACACCTGTAACATGGTCGGGATGCCTCTACCTCTACCAATACACTTATTAAAAGGTGTGCTAAATGTCCCTTGGAAGGAGCTCATTCTCAAACTTCACAAAAAAAACTTACAGGAAAAAAAATAAGCACACCAATTTAAGAGAGTAGGGACCTATCATAGCTGTGTCCGGCGCCACCAGGTCGAGACATTAGGGATATATAAATGGGGCCGATACGACCAGTCAGACTTTAGTTCGCTGACGAAGCCTCTTGGATAGGAGGCGAAACGTCCGAAACCTTCACTTTTGTACAGATGACGGCTGAAGAAACCTTCTCATCGACACACCAATTTAAAGAACGGGGTCGACACACCGTCCACCGAGTGATGGGGTGAAGACACTGTGCAGCATCGCGGTCCCGGTCCGAAGTGGAGAGTCACTTGTGATCGACGGGTCACGGCACCAATGTGACGGGCGTCACAACAGTGACTGTCTTCATCTCCACGATGCTGCCGTATTAATGAAGACGAGACGCGTGGATGTGTCTTTTTATTTCTTTTATTTCTGCAACACAGTATGGCAGAAGGGATGGGTGAAGTCGCATGGGTTTCGTCTTGTGATTAACCTGAATCTCCTCGAGATTGTTCTAGAAACTATGGGCGGGACATGGTGCCACACTGTGCGCCGTTGCGTCACTTCCTTCATAATTTAATAATCTAAGTGCACAACTCCGTTACAGAAGTACAAAAACAAAATACTGGACCTGCTGTAGAGGCAGCCACTTTCGCGGCACATGTTGAAGTCAAAACAAAAAATAAAATAACAAATAATGTGACAGACAGTCATTCAATCTTAAGACTTTCTGTACCCTCTTTGTTACATGAAGTAGTTTTAGATGACAGAAGAGAGGATCAAAACGTCATTTTCACCAGTGGATCGAGGATGTCATGGTGAAATGTGCATGTCTGCTACAAGATAATTGTTGAAAGCAACCACAAAGCTGTAGCATCCATTGACAAAAAGAGACTGTCTCACATGTTGTGTTCCACATATATCCACTTCAATTCCAAGCCACGACAGTTCCACATACGCACTCTGTGCTGACGCTCCTTTCTTGTCATTGTGGGGTCCTCAAGGCAATTCAGCCGCAGACTGTCCAACATCACTGACCTTTCCACTGAACAAAGCAGGGCAGTGAAAATGCCATTTTGAGGCAACTTTGGGGGAAAATCTCTCATCCCAAAAAAAAGAGGCACAAAATGGAGACCTGCAGTGGCCACCTCCGCTTCCACAGGCTGATAAATTCCTCATATGGTGCTTGGACGCCCTCTTCTGGCCTTCTGGCGACTTTTAGGTGCAACACGAGGTCCCCAAACCGAACAAGTACAGCAAAATACATTGACGTGATGGAAGGGCCGCTACAATGCGTCTTTTTTACGGTCAATGGGCGGTCCTTTAGTGACGTCACGTACGGACTCGTCACCAACTCAAACACAAGACTTCTTGAATATTCAGCGCAAGTCTTAAAACGGAAAATATAGCTATATGCGGTGGAATATTTGTAAAATACGCTCAGTAGAAGTCATTTGAAGCCATTTTACAAATTATGGACACAACTTGTCCGGAGATGTCAGTTGTCCTTTATGAGCAAATAAGAACTGAATCACTAAAACAAGTCATACGAGCCTGGCAACCGTAATTTGTTCCTAATAATGTCGTTTGTCTGTGGCTTATCCCCATGCAGCTCACTATCAACTAGTCTGTGGCTTATCCCCATGCAGCTCACTATCAACTAAAGGTGCAATTACTCTGGATCCAGCTCCCCCCGAGAACTAAACCCCTCCTCCCCTGCTCTTTCCTACTCGTCTCTTTTGGAGACGAGTAGGAACTTTTGTTACCACGGGGGCCTTTCAGTGCCTTTCAGTGTCCATGGATATTATTGAACCTGAGGCTAAAATATGGGCAAACATCAAGGGAAAGCACCTTTGCCTCAAGTTGATCCTTGGAGCGATCAAGCTCTGCCTCTCAGGGAACATATGTATTTAGATGACCAAGATGGTGAGGAGGACAAAGGCGAGCAAAGGTTTGTTTGACTGGTCCCTGTTCTCCGGGGAAAGCCACGGTTCCCCAAAGGGTCACGGCACGGTTAGATTACGGCTGCCAGGCTCGTATGACTTGTTTTGACCTTGGAACGGGGGTTCGGCCAAAATGAACCCACATCAAATAGGATTTAATTTGAAAAGCACTTTTCTATCCTTGCTTAATTTAATATCAACCCACATACTGTCACATCTTCGTCGCCGTCAGGAGCGCGCCCCTCCCCTCCTGTCTCTTCCTCCGCTGCTCCTCTCAAATGGCCCCTCCCTTCATGACTCACCCGGCTCACGCACCTGTTCCCCATTCCCTTAATTGTGCCTTCCGGCTATAAAAGCCACACCTTCCGTTGTGTCGTTGTCGGAGTATTCCAGGAAGTTCCCCGCTACTACCACGCCACCAGGTCTGATCTTTTGTTGCCCTGCTTGTCACCTCTTTATTTGTTGATTTTTGCGTGTCTCAGTAAAACTCTGTCTCACCGTGTAGTTTGGATCCATCCCTTACCTCCTTCCGTCGTCCCTCGAGTCTTGTCATTATGCCTCGAGTGGACGTGACACATAAAGTGTGTACACGGGTTGACAATTTACACAGTCAACCAATCAACAGGCCAAAATGTCTTTGCCACCTTTTACCCACCTGTCACCAAAGTAGCATGCGGTTATGCGACTTTGTTGGGCCGAACAACCGAACAAATGATGTAACAAACCGAGCAGAATAAAAATGTACCACTTGCAAACTGACAAAGCTTTGGTAAAATATTTTGCGAAGTAAGGTTAATGAATGGATGCAAGCACTTCAAATTACATTTTGAAGCTAGCAAGAAAAACATCTAGTCATATCATTCTCCGTTGGTTGGCATGGCAGTTCTGCCACATGTGTCTGTGGTGTGTACCAACAAGCAGCTCACTGCCATGCCTGAAACAAAAGGTGGAGCTCTCGGTTGCCTTTGTCGCTCTCCCGGGAGAGACTGGAGGCTTGTGCAGTGAGCCACCGACATTCATTCCGTCCCGTTCATCCGAGTAAATGTGTGTGATACCCGGTGCACAGGTGCACCCTCATTTTATGTTGACGTGCGCATTTAAGCCGTTGGACCACATGCTTGCTTGAGGAATTCATTGTCTATAAAAGAGTCGAGTCATTTAGTCATGCAGCTGCATTCCATAGAAAGATAAGTCTGAGCTCTGAAATCAACCAAACAATATAAAAACCTTTGTTTTATTTTGAAATAAGGAGATCAGGTGTGTTTATTTATAGCCATTTTTGTCTTCTGTTGTTTTTCATAGAGGCAATGCAAGTTCACTTTTCGATTATATGACCAAAAGTCATGCAAACAAAATATGACAACATAACATGGAACAATTGTCTTTGATTTCTATACATATTTTGAAACAGTTAAAATATCTCACAGTAATCCCTCGCCATATTGCAAGTCATTTTTGGAAGTATCCCTTTGTTGCAGATTTCTAAATTGCACTTATCTAAGTTTGTATCTTGTACGTTTGCTACTGTATATCACAGGACTTTCCAATGATCATTTCTCTATAGGGACTCAAGCAAACCCATATTGCAATAACCACACAGCATTAGAAAAGAGTCAGTAAAAGACCCCGCAGACCCCGCCTAATCATTTCATTTGCCTTATACGTGTATGGGTCAATAAATAGACTTGTATGACATTGTATTTTAAATGTACCGCAAAGTGCTTTGTTATAGCCGCAGTGGTTGTGATAGTGCTCTATAAATAAAACTGTGTTGCATTATAGGTTGCATTGTCTTGCCTTTCGTCGAGCTCCAGCTTGTGGATGCATAATCCAACCACAGCCACTAGTGTAGCTTCTATGATATGCGCCTTATAATGCGGTGCGGCCGATACATGAAAACAATGATACATGAAGGTGCGCCTCATGCCCTGAAGGACCTTCAGTGCGAAAAATACAATAAACCTATAATTCACGGTATCATTGTAATTGTGCCCACTTTATCAATAAGCAATACAAACTATAGACCTTTCTCATATAAATAATCCAAATATAGGACAGTGATCCATTACTGAGTTTCTGTTCACATTTTTTCAACTTGGCAAAAATATGCTCATACATGCACGCATTTAAATGTGTAAACCAGTGTTTCTCTTCTCGCACGTGTTTTCCCCAGAGAGCGGAATCATGTCTAACCCATTTCCCCTCATGATCAACCCTGTACAGTTTAAATGGAGCCACGGCATTAAACATTTAATGCCCACTGCTACCAATAAGACTCTTAAACGTGCATAGACTTTGGAGATGTGGACTCACGTGTGTGTCTTGATGCTAAGTGAACGTGAGTGTGGCGTTTGCATGGTAGAGTAAGTCATAACAGTCATACTGGATCGCAGGCAAATGGACATGTCGGCTAATTGGAAGAGTCGCTCCGTGCGGATGCAGCTGTCTGTGTTGGTGTGCCTTCTTGTTGCTGGGTAAACTGGGCAAAGTAGGGCAGAAAATGTAGGAAGCTTTTATACAATCGGCATCTAAAATCTGCCTCCTGTCAAATTATCTTTGCTCACGGCCTTTCATGCATGCACTCATTTTTGCACTGAGACGTTTGGATGGACATGTTGAAAAGTTGTTGAGGTCATTATTTCAGATCTCGAGGCAAGAAAGGCATACAAATGTCAATAGCACCAAGTTCTGTCTTCACATGCCTTGACAGAAATTGCAAGGAACAGCTTCCAAAGAGAAAACTACACAACAGAGACATTCATTCTAATGTGGAGTGACATATTTAGGGTGCCGAGTGACGCAGCAGAAATCCACATGAATGAGAGAATGACTTTGCACTGGGGCTCTTGATAAAAAAGAACGGAATGCAACTCTCTCAAAAAAGATCATCCATCGACTTGCACTTGTCCTCATTAGGGTCAAATGGAAGCGACCTCTGCCAACAAAGGGCAAGAGACCAAGAATCAGGTGTCGTGAAAACTACTCATTTTATATGTTGTATCAAGTTACAACCAAGTGACACACAAGGCACTTGTTGTGGTGTGTGGTGAAATCATTTCAGTAGCAACATCATTTCCAATTAAAGAAAGGTTGACTAAATCAATTCATCGTGCTAACAGCAAAAGGTATGGACAAAATGAGTACAGTAAAGAGCTACGGAGAAAATGGAAGGAAAAATAATGAATGAGGAGTCCCATAGTACTTTATCCTGTGTGAGACAAAGATCTCCACCACCTTAATCCAAATCCATATTGCCAAGGTGCAGTCTACTTCATCTCCAAACCACTGAGGAAAGCCTACTTCCTGGTAGGCTGCCAAGCAACCACTTCCAATTACGGCCGAGCCTCCGCTGGGGTTGGGAAGGTCATGGCAGAGATTTGAACCTATAAAATAATCTCAACCCTATCAAGCACCTGTGGGATGAACGAGAATCGGGACGATGGGCCGACAACATTCACTTCACAGATGTTCTTCTGGTTGAATAGGCAAAATGACTCAAACAGCCTTCCCCTTCGTGGGAGAACTCATTGAAAGATCAATGGTCGGACAATTTGCAGACAAACACTGATATGTGAATAAAGCAGATGTGGGTGTCTCAACCCTCCAAACTATCACACCTACTTTGTGTCAATATCAGTCTGCAATAAATCCCTGAAACAGTTGGCTGCAAAGCTTCCGTAAGAAGCTTTGTCAACGTGTCTGGAGTAGAGGCTATTTTTGAATGACAGTGTGTGCATGTATATGTGTATCCCCATTTGGAATCCTGCCCAAGGATACGTGTATGGGTCAATAAATAGACTTGTATGACATTGTATTTTAAATGTACCGCAAAGTGCTTTGTTATAGCCGCAGTGGTTGTGATAGTGCTCTATAAATAAAACTGTGTTGCATTATAGGTTGCATTGTCTTGCCTTTCGTCGAGCTCCAGCTTGTGGATGCATAATCCAACCACAGCCACTAGTGTAGCTTCTATGATATGCGCCTTATAATGCGGTGCGGCCGATACATGAAAACAATGATACATGAAGGTGCGCCTCATGCCCTGAAGGACCTTTAGTGCGAAAAATACAATAAACCTATAATTCACGGTATCATTGTAATTGTGCCCACTTTATCAATAAGCAATACAAACTATAGACCTTTCTCATATAAATAATCCAAATATAGGACAGTGATCCATTACTGAGTTTCTGTTCACATTTTTTCAACTTGGCAAAAATATGCTCATACATGCACGCATTTAAATGTGTAAACCAGTGTTTCTCTTCTCGCACGTGTTTTCCCCAGAGAGCGGAATCATGTCTAACCCATTTCCCCTCATGATCAACCCTGTACAGTTTAAATGGAGCCACGGCATTAAACATTTAATGCCCACTGCTACCAATAAGACTCTTAAACGTGCATAGACTTTGGAGATGTGGACTCACGTGTGTGTCTTGATGCTAAGTGAACGTGAGTGTGGCGTTTGCATGGTAGAGTAAGTCATAACAGTCATACTGGATCGCAGGCAAATGGACATGTCGGCTAATTGGAAGAGTCGCTCCGTGCGGATTGGATTGGATTGGATTGGATTGGATATGCCTTTATTAGTCTCACAGTGGAGAAATTTACATTTCACAGCAGCAAAGTGATGAAAGGAATGTAAGTAGAAAAACAAAATACGTGAGCTGCTGGAAAGGCAGCCACTCTCGCGGCGCCGTCTTGAAGTCAAAATAACAAAAAAAAACCTAAATAACAAATAATATGACAGCATAGAGACAATATGACAAAACAAAGACACAGAGAGACATTCATTCTTCAGGACTTGCTATACCCTCTTTGTGATGACATGAAGCAGTTCTAGATGAAAGAGGAGAGGATCAAAGCGTCTTTCCACCAGATGGATCAGGGACATCATGGTGGAATGTGCACGTCGACTACAAGCTAAATGTTGAAAGCAAACACGCAGCTGTAGCATCCATTGACGAAAAGAGATTATCTCACATCCCCTGTTCCACATAAATCTGCTTCAATTCCAAGCCGCAACAGTTCCACATACGCATCGGCGCTCTGCGCAGACGCTCCTTTCTTCTTATCGCGGGTTCCTCAAGCCATGCATCCACCCAGCCGCAGACTGTCCAACAGCACTGACCTTTCCGCTAAACAAAGCGGGGCTGTGAATATGCTGCCCATTACAGGCGCAAAAAAGCACAATGGCCCCTTTGGTGTCCAGCGATGGCAGTCGAATGGCTCCGACATTCCTCCCATTCAAAAACAGTACTGGCATATTCATGCTGCCGAAAAGGCGCAACCGCTCAGCACAGTCTCCTCCTTGATGAATGTCGTGGTCAAAAATGCTGAAAAACAATCTGTATCCGTTCCACACGATGCACAACAACACAAAGTGACAAAAGAAAACACAAAACAAGACAAAAACAACCAAAAAAAAGCAAGGCTCATGAGAGCACTTGCTGAGGCTGCCTACTCGGGCGCCATCTTGGACTTCTTCTTCTGGATGCAGCTGTCTGTGTTGGTGTGCCTTCTTGTTGCTGGGTAAACTGGGCAAAGTAGGGCAGAAAATGTAGGAAGCTTTTATACAATCGGCATCTAAAATCTGCCTCCTGTCAAATTATCTTTGCTCACGGCCTTTCATGCATGCACTCATTTTTGCACTGAGACGTTTGGATGGACAAGCACCGTAATGTTGAAAAGTTGTTGAGGTCATTATTTCAGATCTCGAGGCAAGAAAGGCATACAAATGTCAATAGCACCAAGTTCTGTCTTCACATGCCTTGACAGAAATTGCAAGGAACAGCTTCCAAAGAGAAAACTACACAACAGAGACATTCATTCTAATGTGGAGTGACATATTTAGGGTGCCGAGTGACGCAGCAGAAATCCACATGAATGAGAGAATGACTTTGCACTGGGGCTCTTGATAAAAAAGAACGGAATGCAACTCTCTCAAAAAAGATCATCCATCGACTTGCACTTGTCCTCATTAGGGTCAAATGGAAGCGACCTCTGCCAACAAAGGGCAAGAGACCAAGAATCAGGTGTCGTGAAAACTACTCATTTTATATGTTGTATCAAGTTACAACCAAGTGACACACAAGGCACTTGTTGTGGTGTGTGGTGAAATCATTTCAGTAGCAACATCATTTCCAATTAAAGAAAGGTTGACTAAATCAATTCATCGTGCTAACAGCAAAAGGTATGGACAAAATGAGTACAGTAAAGAGCTACGGAGAAAATGGAAGGAAAAATAATGAATGAGGAGTCCCATAGTACTTTATCCTGTGTGAGACAAAGATCTCCACCACCTTAATCCAAATCCATATTGCCAAGGTGCAGTCTACTTCATCTCCAAACCACTGAGGAAAGCCTACTTCCTGGTAGGCTGCCAAGCAACCACTTCCAATTACGGCCGAGCCTCCGCTGGGGTTGGGAAGGTCATGGCAGAGATTTGAACCTATAAAATAATCTCAACCCTATCAAGCACCTGTGGGATGAACGAGAATCGGGACGATGGGCCGACAACATTCACTTCACAGATGTTCTTCTGGTTGAATAGGCAAAATGACTCAAACAGCCTTCCCCTTCGTGGGAGAACTCATTGAAAGATCAATGGTCGGACAATTTGCAGACAAACACTGATATGTGAATAAAGCAGATGTGGGTGTCTCAACCCTCCAAACTATCACACCTACTTTGTGTCAATATCAGTCTGCAATAAATCCCTGAAACAGTTGGCTGCAAAGCTTCCGTAAGAAGCTTTGTCAACGTGTCTGGAGTAGAGGCTATTTTTGAATGACAGTGTGTGCATGTATATGTGTGTCCCCATTTGGAATCCTGCCCAAGGTTTAACATCATCACCAATCATGAAGACGAAAAGTCGCTCTCAAACTCACAGTGTTGAAAATGTTCTGAGAGATAATCGTGGACATTGAGCGGGGCTCGTTCATTAGTTTATTTATGTATGTATGTATGTATGTACAGTAAAGTCTCGTTATATCGATATCGGATATATCGATAGTCCCGGTTATATCGATACTATTTCTATGCACGCACGGAGAAAATTACATGCAAACAGGGTCGGATATATCGATAGTCCCGGTTATATCGATATTTTTTCGGACTCCCTTGAATATCGATATAACAAGACTTTACTGTATTTATTTATTTATTTATTTATTTATTTATTTATTTATTGCCATGCTAAGTGTGAGTTGCTGCTGCAGTCAAAGATCAACTCAATTTGACACTTTCTGGATTAATGGTACACTAAACTCCCTTGACTGGTGCGATGCCAAGCGACGATGGGCTAACACCTCGGACTGCATCAACATGCTGCCGGTAAGGGTAACGTCAAATTAGGTTGGGTTTCCCTGAACAATGAAAAAGTACTATGCTATTGGGTTGTTGTCATAACTAATGATGATGATGATGATGATGATTTAAAAAAATAAAAGAGCATCACATTTCGAGCATCAAAGAATGTTCTGTGGTCAGTATCCGAAGTCAGTCTAAGCCAGGGGTGGGCAAACTTTTTGACTCGCGGGCCGCATTGGGTTCTAAAATTTGACAGAGGGGCCGGGCCAAGAGCATTTGGAGGGAGTGTTTGGGCCGGAAATACTCTGAACAAGTTATGTCCATAATTAATAAAATCACTTCAAATGACTTCGACTGAGCGTATTTTACAAAGATTGCACAGCATATAGCTATAGTTTACGTTTTAAGACTTGCGCTGAATATTCATGAAGTCTTGTTTTCGAGTTGATGACGATCCCCATGTGACGTCACGTTTGGAACGCCCCTGACCGAGAAAGCGACATACAATGCATTTTGGGTACTTTGTTTGGTCTGAAAACTTCGTGTTGATCCGTGTTGATGGCGAAATTAGAAGGAAAACACATAAATAACGCCATGGTGAATCATTGTGTGTTGTACCAAGACAACTATTTGATATTCGCTGACACAAATCAGCCCATTTCCAACGGACCTTGGGCGCAATCTTCTGCATTTTCTGGGTGCTACATTTCTGTCCTTGACGGCTCGAATTGATATGGGAGGACTCCTGGAATCAATTGCAAACATTTATGCTTTCATCTTCAGAACTATTTGAATCATATTCATAACTGGATGACTAACAAGAAAACATCTTCTCCGAATCTGAAGCCATTGTTTTGATTCTCGAGCAAGGCAAGACATCTTGGCGTGACGTCACGAACAGGGGGGTGGGACCTTCTGAAACTGACCATTTCCGGATTCATTTTGAAGTCATTTTTATTGGTGTTTTTCATTTAACTAAAAATATCAGCCTGCCTGATTTGGGTATTTTAGATGCTATAAAACGTTTTTCTGATGTCAGTGGGAAACAAAAACAAAAAATGGTGCCGGTTTTAAATGTAGTATGTACAAACCTCATAGCACAGTAAGAACACTACAACCCGATTTATTAACTGTCTTTCAAATGTGAAAAATATCCCTGATCAGTTAATAAATTTGTCTCAAGGAATATGGCGTTTACATACTATTTCGCAGATACTTGGAGGAGGAAATGGAAATAGATTAAAATAACATATGCACTGTGATTTATCAAGATTGCGTCTGTTTTTAATAAGTTTCCATCGAAGGGGCAAAGTTAAAGAAATCAACATTTATTGAAAACTGGAATCACTTTCAACATTCAAAACATATTATTACACAATGAAATATTTAAGAGAGCAATTGCAATTTTCCTGCCCCTGGGGGGGACCGCTACCCGATAAACAACCTCCCCCACCCGCTCGAGTACCCGACAGGGGCCATCCCAGTGGCTGTCTAGGCAGCGGCCTTTTTTTCCGTTTGGGCATATACACCCAAACCAGTTCCCCGGCCCGGAAGTCTCGCCCCTTGCTCCGCACGTCATAATTCCTCTTTTGGCGTGCTCCGGCTTTCTCCAGCTGGTCCCGTGCGAATGCGTGCGCTGCCTCCAGCCGATCCTGCAGTCGACGGGCATACTCCAGCCCCGGCTGGTCCTCTGGGCCGCCTGGTGGTCTTCCAAACGCCATTTCTGCCGGTGTCCGTATTTCCCGGCCCAGCATCAGCAGAGCAGGGGTACAGCTGGTAGAACTCTGAACCGCTGATCGATAAGCCATCAGCACCAGTGGATGTGTGCCTGTCCCCAGTCACGTTGGTGTGTGGAGGTGAGGATGGCGAGCTGCTGTTGCATGGTGCGGTTGAATCGTTCCACAAGTCCATCACTCTGCGGATGCAAGGGAGTGGTGCGCGTCTTCTGCATGTCAAGGCGTTCACACAGAGCAGCGAACACCCTGGACTCAAAATTTCTGCCTTGGTCACTGTGGACGATATCTGCAGTTCCAAACCGGCAGAACATGCCCTCCAGTAGCGCATCAGCTACTGTTTCCGCCTCTTGGTCTGGCAGTGCGTATGCCTCTGGACACTTGGTAAAATAGTCCATTGCACACAGCACGTAGCGATTCCCTCTGTCTGTCACAGGGAAAGGGCCCATGATGTCCACAGCAACTCTTTCCATGGGCGCACCAACCCTTTGTTGCTGAAGTGGTGCGTGTGTGATTGGGCTTGAGGTCCTTTTTAGGCCATGCACTCATCACAGCGCCGACAGAAGTCCTCTACGTCCCGTCGGTGCTGCCCCCAATAGAACCCTTGGCGTAGCCGTCGGAGGGTCTTTGTGCTGCCAAAGTGTCCCGAGCCGGTGCCCCCATGACATGCTCTTAGCACCGTCTCTCTGAGAGCTCTTGGCACGACCACCTGCCATCTCTCTTCCCCGGTGGCAGGTTCTTTCCAGGCTCTCTGCAGCACGCCGTCCTTGATGCGTAAGCCATCAAACTTGCTCCAAAGGCCTTTGGAAGCAACAGAGAGTCCCATCACGCCTTCCCAGGGCGGCCTCTTGCCACTCTGGACCCACTGCCGCACGGGGTTGAGATCATGGTCCTCCTGTTGTTTTGAAGCCCACTCAGCAGTGTCCACAGCCTCCAGGGTGCAGCATGTCGGCACAGCAGCAGCCGCTTCCCCGCAGAGCTCCAACTCCCTGGACTCTCGCCGGTAACAATTGCTGCAGCCACTAATGGAACATGGCCGCCGGGAAAGGGCATCAGCATTAGTATGCTGAGCCCGAGCCCGATGCACCACAGTGAAGTGGAATGCTTGCAGCTCCTCGAGCAACCGTGCTACTTGGCCTTCTGGTTCCCTGAACGACATCAACCGCTGCAGTGCGGCGTGATCTGTTCTGATGGTGAAGGGCACGCCACACAGGTAGTACTTGAAGTGGCGTGTCGCCAGAACAACTGCTAGCAGTTCACGTCTTGTAACGCAGTAGCGTCGTTCACTTTTATTGAATGTGCTGCTGAAATAGGCTACCACTCGCTCACCTTCTGGCCCCACCTGGGACAACACTGCGCCCATGCCGACATTTCTCGCGTCTGTGTCCAGCAAAAAAGGCAGGGATGGATCAGGAGGGGTGAGGACGGGAGCGTTCATGAGGGCTTTTTTAGGCTGGAGAATGCCTCCTGACAATCCGGCAGCCACACGAAGGGTTCATTATCTTTCAGGAGGCGGAACAAGGGTGCTCCAATAGAAGAAAATCCTTTCACAAACCGCCTGTAGTATGAAGCTAGTCCCCAAAAACTTTTTAACTGCTTCTGGTCCCTTGGTACTGGCCAGTCTTTGATTGTGCTGACTTTCTCCTCCAGCGTGCTGATGCCCTTACCGTCCACTAGATGGCCCAAGAATTCCACTTTTTGCTGCATGAAGTGGCACTTATCTGGGTGCAGTTTCAGCCCAGCTGCCGCAATCTTCCCCAGCACCAGTCTCAGAGATTCCAGTGCCACTTGAAAAGAATTACCATGGACGAGGACATCATCCAAATACACCAGGCACTTTTGCCTCGGAATGGTTGTGAGTATTGTGTCCATCAAACGCTCAAATGTCCCTGGTGCATTGCATAGGTCAAAACTCATGACCTTAAACTGCCAGTGTCCTCGTGTGGTGCAGAATGCCGTCTTGGGCTTGGACTCTGTGGTGAGAGAGACTTGCCAGTAGCCACTCCGCAGGTCAAGTGACGAGAACCACGTAGAACCCGAGACCAGATCCAAGGTCTCGTCTACGCATGGTAGTGGGTAGCAGTCTTTATTTGTCACCTTATTGAGCGGTCTGTAGTCCACACAAAACCGCGATTTGGTGCTCTTTTTCTTGGGGACCATGACCACGCCAGACGCCCACGGACTGTCGGAGGGCTCGATAATCCCTGCCTTGAGCATGGCACGGATCTCTTGATCTGCGGCTTCCTGCTGGGCTAGAGGCAGGCGTCGAGGGCGAACCTTCACTGGTCGCGCGTCACCCGTGTCGATGTGGTGCTCGACCAAGTGAGTGAGGCCCACCTCATTCTCACTGAGAGCAAAAATGTCATTAAATTCCCACAGTACCTGCCATAACTGCTCCTGCTGCTCGACACTTAAGCCATCGCAGTTCTTCTGCCAAATGGACCGGATAGCCCCAGTCCGGCTCTCTGCTGATTGACCCGGGGTCAAATTGACTGGCATGGCTGGGTTGGATCCAGTTGGCACCCCCGGTGGGTAGACCATCACAGGGTGAGCGAACTCTACCCAATCTACCGTCGAAAGCTGAGGAGTCAGCACTGCTGCTGTCTTGGTCAGGCTGGTTTGGGTCATCGGTGCATCCGTGCTCTCTGCTGACGGTTCCGCCGTGTTGATGGCCACCTCTGGTGCACTCTGTCGAGACGCCGTGATCAGCTCCACATGCTGACCGCTCGGCAGGATGAGTACTCCAGCTCCCAAGTCCACCACACATTTTGCGGCTTTTAAAAAGTCTCGTCCCAAGATACAGGGGTCACTCACGTCAGCTACCCAAGCTGAGTGGGTTGTTGACAAACCCCCCAGAGTGAAAACAAAGTTCCCTTCACCTTGCATCTTGGCCGTTTCAACCCGTCACGGTCCTCAGTTTTGTGAGGGTCGATTTTAAGACGGTTCCCGCTGGAACAACGTCAGGCCTCACAATTGTGGCTGACGACCCAGTGTCCACCAAGGCTGTACAGGAAATGTCCCCAATTTGCAAGCGAACATGACTGGGGTCCCCCACGTCTGTCCACCCCACCATGATCGCTTTCTCTCCACGTGCAGATTGTAATTTCCGGCTACTCACTGGAGGGGTCCGCGTTGACCGGGCTACGCAGACCCTTTCCCGTTTCCCTGGTGGTTCAACATCTTTGGGCAGCGTCGTAGCAGATGACCTGGCTGGCCACACCCCCAGCAGACAGCAGGGCGAGCACGTCGACCACTTCCTTCCTCCCGTTGTGCTGGGCGGGTATTTATCGCACACACCAGCGCATCCACCCACGCTGGCCGGCGCTCCTCACCTCCTGACAGCGAGGTCGCCAAAACGGGGCAAGCCGCCGTCGGTAGTACTCCTCTGGCTGCTATCTCCCTCTCCGTAGCAAGAGCGAGTGCTTCTCCGAGCGCCGCTGGGTGGGCAAGCTGGACGTGTAGGCGCAGTTCATCCAGTCTGAGTGCTTGGATGAACTGGTCCCGGATAAGTTCATCTTGGATGTCCTTTGGCATGCCAGCATATGCCCGCCGGCCGAGGCTCTCGATCTCATGGGCAAGACAAGGCAGCGGCTCCCCAGGATGTCGATCACGCCATTTTAGCTCGCAGCGCAAGGAGTCCTTCAAATTAAACTCCCCGAAACGCCTCTGTAAGGTGCCCACCAGCGCGCAGTAATTGAGTCTCTCTCCAGGGCTTAGTAGCAGTAGACAGGAAGTAGCCTCGTCGGTTAATGAAAGTGCCAACTGTGCCGCTTTCACCTTGTCTGGTCAGTTTGCCGCGTCTGCCACCAATTCAAACTGGGCCCGATAAGCCTCCCAACTTCCTTTCCCGGAGAACTTGGGGGGTTTCATGGGGGGCCAAGCCAACCCTAGGGCGCCGCCATCAATGCTTCCGTCAACCCTCGTGGCCGCTACATCCCGGCGTGGCGCCGTAATGGCGGACTCGCGCTCATTTCGGCATGGATTGTCAACATAATTATCATAAACATGACCTCGCTGTGTGCCACTTGACATTGGCATATCTAAAGGAGTCAAAACATATCAGGAGAGCACTCACTAACTGTGGGTACCCTCAGTGGTCATTCAACAAATGTCAGAAAGAAAGAATAGGGAATGAAACCAATAATTCTCAAGATACAAAAAGGAGAGGAGTAGCAGTACCGTACATTGCAGGAGTTTCTGAAAAATTACAAAGAGTTCTTTGGCAACATAAAATTCCTACTTATTTCAAACCGATAAACACGTTAAGGCAAAAATTAGTGCATCCAAAAGATAGGCTACCAAATGAAAAACAAAGTAATGTAGTTTATTCCATACACTGTAAGAATGAAAATTGTAAAGAGCAGTACATTGGGGAGACTCAACAAATTCTCAAAAAAAGACTTTATCAACATCGCAGGGATAATATAAGTGGACCTCAATCGGCAGTACATTTGCACCTAAAAGCTAGCAACCACTCATTTGACGACGATGAGGTTAAAATCTTAGCGAAAGAACATAGATGGTTTGAAAGGGGGGTAAAAGAAGCGATTCTTATAAAACAACAAAATCCTTCATTAAACCGGTCTGGTGGGGTGAGGTTCAATTTGGATCGTTCATACAATAGCCTGCTTAGGCAAAACAGGTTAGGCAACTTTCGTAATGCTGATGAGGGTCGTTATGCTGATGAGGTGATACCGGTGAGAGTGGGGGTAATAGGCCAGTCGTTAGTCAGGAATGTAGGAACAATCGGTGGGGCCACAGGGAGGGGTCCTCTGCCCCCCCAACCTGAGAGTAGGGACCTATCATAGCTGGGTCCGGCGCCACCATGTCTGGACATTAGGGATATATAAATAGGGCCGATAAGACCAGTCAGACTTTAGTTCGCTGACGAAGCCTCTTGGATAGGAGGCGAAACGTCCGAAACCTTCACATGTGTACAGATGACGGCTGAAGAAACCTTCTCATCGATTGGCATGTCTATCACGCATGGCGCTGCTTCTTTCTTTACCGTAGCCGGGTCGCCGTGCTGAACGGCCTCCTCCTTTACCGTAGCAAAGTTGCCGAACATGTTTTTTTTTTTTTAAGCAGTTGGGCGTACGATGGAAAATCCGGAGCTTCTGACACCAATGTAATGCCCCTCAGCATGACAAATGATGTGCAGAGTCGCTGGTATAGTGAGTCGGTCTTTTATTAACAAATTTAGCAGTTTTATCACACAAACAGGAGCTGTTGTTACGCCACAACTCACGCGCAGACAATCCCTCAGGCATACTGCCTAACCCCCGTTCTTGGGTCCTCCCTTCTCTCCGTGTGTGTCGTCACGGGACCCCAACAAGCCCAGCCCCCAAACATGCATAACACAAGCACTGAACATTACAATACATTTCCATTTAAAGTTTTGAAACTTAAATAAAAATTACAGTGCTTTTCTTGAAACAACTTTTGTCAGATGACAGCTTCTGTCCCCTTGTCTTTATTTCGCATCACCGCACATGAAACTTCTGCGCTTTGCCTCCGGTGATGGGCAAAACGCATAGTCAGACTGGGACATGCTCACCCAGAGGGGCCCCCGACGGAAGCTGAGCCCCCCACGAATGATAAATGCGGACCCAAACGTTGACAACCTGCTGCGTTATGCACTCCACCTGCCACCCTCTTACAAGCGATGCTGTGTCTGTCTCCACCTTCAAGGCAGAGAAAAAATAATTATGCATGAGAGGCACGCCGATGAGAATTAACAGGGATATGGTGAGTTATTAATGGCAGTCTGATGCAGATTCAATGCAGGAAGCATAAGGAGATACTTGGGGGTGGGGGAGCGAACAATGACCCAGTGGTTTCCTACATTTTGTCTTCAATATCCAGCTGCATGCATTCTGTGTGGCATACATGATCCGTTAGCGTAGAGAATTCAGTCTGACATATGGTTTCCGTCACACTCCGGTGCCCCCTCGCAGCAGAGCTGATGCAAGAACTGATGAGTTGCTGTTTCTGTTGACCTCGCATCCAGGAAGGGTCATGAGGTCAAGTCTCATTGGCTCTTTGGGAGCATACAGCTTTGCGAGGCAAGAGAAAGTGGCAGGCGGGGCATATCATCATGAACATGCTAGAAAAAAGAAAAGAGCGATACGAATTATGCAGCATTCCAATTATGTGAAACCATCAAATCAATTACTTATCAAATGAAACCTCAAATTGTATGACTAAGATTATTTCAGGAACAACCTTTACGGCTGTTCCTGAAATGTCTTTTCAACAGTGTTCGTTTATGAAGCAATTATGAAATCTAATTGAAAATTAGTGAATAGCTTTTGTTGAAAAGATAAGCATATCCATCTAGTACTATAAACATGTATCAGTCATTTATAGATAATTATAATAATAATATTATATTTAATTTGACAGTGCTTTTCTTTGCACTCAATGACACTTTACAAGAGCTAAAAATATAAAATAAAATGTATGCCTGAAGACTAGCATACATAATTGACATCAAAATAGATCTAAAAGGAAGCATGGGTAAAAGACACAAAATGTTTTAAAAGCATTGCGGAACAAATGAGTTTTTTAAGCGCTGATTTGAAGGATTGGAGGTCGGTACAAGAACTGTACCGACCTCCAATCGTTCAAATTGGTGTGTTCCGGTAGAGCGTTTCAGAGGGTAGTGATGGATATAGAGAAGACTCGGTCCCCCCAGGTTTTGAGTCTGGCCACGGGGATGTCAAGGAGGTTTGTGTTTGAGGAACGGAGGCTTGCGGGAAGGAGTGTGATAGAACTATTTTAATAGTTCTATGTATTGGTGAATAAGGTCAGAAAGGTAGGAGGGGGGCCTGATTGTGTAGGGCTTTATAGGTATGTACAAGTAGTTTAAACTGAATATGCTGGGTAAAACCAGTAGAGGATTTGATTTGAGAAATGGGACAGAATCTAAAATGTTAACATCCTGAGGTTTCAGTTTATAAAATAGTTTTTTTTTTTCTAAATGTATGAAGGGACATGTCTGTTCATATTTTCCTTTAATTTTTGTTTCTATTTATTGCACAGCTACAAACTTGCAGAGCAACACTATTTATACATCATGTTGGGCCCACACATCGTTGTCACGGTTTTGCGAGGTGGTGATGACGGGTTCGGATCCCAAAAAGCAGGCAGGAGGGAGCAGGAGGTTGTTTGACAAATTGTATTAAAATAAAGTCAGCAGGAACAAAATGTAAAACATCAAAATGATCTGAATGGAAAAAATACAAAGTAGTTGTTACGCCACAACTCACGCGCAGACAATCCCTCAGGCATACTGCCTAACCCCCGTTCTTGGGTCCTCCCTTCTCTCCGTGTGTGTCGTCACGGGACCCCAACAAGCCCAGCCCCCAAACATGCATAACACAAGCACTGAACATTACAATACATTTCCATTTAAAGTTTTGAAACTTAAATAAAAATTACAGTGCTTTTCTTGAAACAACTTTTGTCAGATGACAGCTTCTGTCCCCTTGTCTTTATTTCGCATCACCGCACATGAAACTTCTGCGCTTTGCCTCCGGTGATGGGCAAAACGCATAGTCAGACTGGGACATGCTCACCCGAGGGGCCCCCGACGGAAGCTGAGCTCCCCACGAATGATAAATGCGGACCCAAACGTTGACAACCTGCTGCGTTATGCACTCCACCTGCCACCCTCTTACAAGCGATGCTGTGTCTGTCTCCACCTTCAAGGCAGAGAAAAAATAATTATGCATGAGAGGCACGCCGATGAGAATTAACAGGGATATGGTGAGTTATTAATGGCAGTCTGATGCAGATTCAATGCAGGAAGCATAAGGAGATACTTGGGGGTGGGGGAGCGAACAATGACCCAGTGGTTTCCTACATTTTGTCTTCAATATTCAGCTGCATGCATTCTGTGTGGCATACATGATCCGTTAGCGTAGAGAATTCAGTCTGACATATGGTTTCCGTCACACTCCGGTGCCCCTCGCAGCAGAGCTGATGCAAGAACTGATGAGTTGCTGTTTCTGTTGACCTCGCATCCAGGAAGGGTCATGAGGTCAAGTCTCATTGGCTCTTTGGGAGCATACAGCTTTGCGAGGCAAGAGAAAGTGGCAGGCGGGGCATATCATCATGAACATGCTAGAAAAAAGAAAGAGCGATACGAATTATGCAGCATTCCAATTATGTGAAACCATCAAATCAATTACTTATCAAATGAAACCTCAAATTGTATGACTAAGATTATTTCAGGAACAACCTTTACGGCTGTTCCTGAAATGTCTTTTCAACAGTGTTCGTTTATGAAGCAATTATGAAATCTAATTGAAAATTAGTGAATAGCTTTTGTTGAAAAGATAAGCATATCCATCTAGTACTATAAACATGTATCAGTCATTTATAGATAATTATAATAATAATATTATATTTAATTTGACAGTGCTTTTCTTTGCACTCAATGACACTTTACAAGAGCTTAAAATATAAAATAAAATGTATGCCTGAAGACTAGCATACATAATTGACATCAAAATAGATCTAAAAGGAAGCATGGGTAAAAGACACAAAATGTTTTAAAAGCATTGCGGAACAAATGAGTTTTTAAGCGCTGATTTGAAGGATTGGAGGTCGGTACAGAACTGTACCGACCTCCAATCGTTCAAATTGGTGTGTTCCGGTAGAGCGTTTCAGAGGGTAGGGATGGATATAGAGAAGACTCGGTCCCCCCAGGTTTTGAGTCTGGCCACGGGGATGTCAAGGAGGTTTGTGTTTGAGGAACGGAGGCTTGCGGGAAGGAGTGTGATAGAACTATTTTAATAGTTCTATGTATTGGTGAAGAAGGTCAGAAAGGTAGGAGGGGGGCCTGATTGTGTAGGGCTTTATAGGTATGTACAAGTAGTTTAAACTGAATATGCTGGGTAAAACCAGTAGAGGATTTGATTTGAGAAATGGGACAGAATCTAAAATGTTAACATCCTGAGGTTTCAGTTTATAAAATAGTTTTTTTTTTCTAAATGTATGAAGGGACATGTCTGTTCATATTTTCCTTTAATTTTTGTTTCTATTTATTGCACAGCTACAAACTTGCAGAGCAACACTATTTATACATCATGTTGGGCCCACACATCGTTGTCACGGTTTTGCGAGGTGGTGATGACGGGTTCGGATCCCAAAAAGCAGGCAGGAGGGAGCAGGAGGTTGTTTGACAAATTGTATTAAAATAAAGTCAGCAGGAACAAAATGTAAAACATCAAAATGATCTGAATGGAAAAAATACAAAGTAGCAAAAGAAGACCAAAAGTAAAAGCCCGCCAAGGTTAAACAAACACGTACACGATGCATGCTGCAACCAAGCAGCAAACAAACAATGAATCGGCACCGGATGATCGTGCCAGGTGTCCTTTTAAGTGTCATTGATTATAACGACCAGCACCTGCGAGGCTGCCGGCAGGGCTGACGTCGCTACCCGCTGGTCGCCAATCTGATCGGGACGACCAGCACCTGTGCAGGTGCAGGCGGGGCCGATAGCGCCCCCCGTTGGTCGCCAACCAGATCATGACAATCGTGTTCATACATACAATATATAATTCTTTTGGACATACAGTATATGAAGATGATCATATATATTGTTTTCTTATTTGAGATACACAGGTTTCCGAAAATCCTATTTGTGTGTAGGCATAATTTTAGGTAATTTAGAGAGAGCAAAGGGTAATACTAATTATCTCATTAGTATTAATAATCATTTTACTCATTTGGGAATATAGAAGTGCAGCATATTATTTTTTTATTATTTCATGTTGTCTTCATGTGATCAATCAATCAAAATATTTGAAATTGAAACATGGAAGCATCCAAGCAATAGACAGATAATTTTCATCGGATAAGAATGCATCCGTTTTGGCCTATTGCAACGCTCTTTTGGAGTCTCAATCAATGACTGTTCTGTGCACTGGAATATTGCAGACAAAGGAACGGAAGTCCGTCCTCCTTTTACTGCACAGAAAAGTTCGGCTGCACCAATATAACTGGGCGCTCTGCAAATTAAAAAAAGATGCTTGACAAATCCCAATCTGCTGGTCGCTGAGGTTCCACTTTTCTAGCTGCCATCAGGAGACATAACGTGTTCAAGGGGAAATAATGGGCAACTGGAGTAAAACTTAAATATATACTACAGCATCCAGACTTGGATCTTTTTGACTCAGTAGCGAGTAAAATTGTCTCGGGCCAGCAGGTGTAAAAACAGAGTGAATGGCTTCTCAATGGATTCTTCACTTTTTAGGCTTAAACTTGAGTTTCTAAAACATCCCTAATGTCTTGGTTGGGAATTCCAGCTTGTAAATTGTTGTCTCTTAATGAGTGAATGGGGTACTCCTGCTTTCCTCAATAGATATTGAGCGAAATATTTTACTCGAAACAACACCTCCAAATCTCTTTGTTTGGAAATGAAAATGCATTCCACTTTTCCTTGAGGTGCAGGGGCACCAGGCGAGGAGAGTTCAGACTTCCCTTTTACCTCATCAGGGAGGCTTGCTAATCAGATGCCAAAGCCACCTCATCTGGCTCCTCTTGTTTCTTATGGCCGTCCTGGATGAACTACCTTCTCACCGCTTCTGAAGGTGACTGGACACGTTGGAGTGGATACTCACCTAGGCCGCTATGCTCTATGATTCTGTTTTTTGGTCGTGACTCACAGAGCTTGTCCATAGGCGCTGGTGGAGGAGTAAATTGATTAATAAATTAAGAATTTGAATTTTCTGCACAATCTCGCGAAAGAAAAGGAAACAAAACAACCACTAATCTCTGCCACGTTACTACAGGCTGTGTGGAAACATTGTCCTCTTACTTATTCTAGTCATATCCTGTTTGGGGCACCGGTCCAGATAAACCCAATCCTCCCTCCACCCAACACTTCCTACTTCTTCTTATTCAGTCTGTCACAATATCTCACACAGAATCTTATTCCAGGAAGAAACAGAGGGTGCATTCCACTCACGCATAACAGAAAAAAAACAACTCTTCTTGTAGAGTCCTATTAACATCTTTCACTTCACGTCATCTTTGAGCTTCCCTCCTCCTCTGTCTTGTCCGGGGAAACCAAGACAATGAAAGTATTTGTTCAACGATGAAATTTATTTCGGCTATAATTGATGGAGAAACAGCATTTACAGATCTGGGAGGGAGCGGCTCCCGAAGCAGTGGGGGGCGGCTTTTTATGTCATTTTGTTTCTTTGTGGGAGGGGTTCACGCACGTTTCACGCGCAACTTTGCCCAGCAACAAACTTGCAGAGTAACGCTTACAGATTGGAGGATGTTCAATACAAGTTAAATTAATTATAACATACAAATTGACCCGGTAGTCGAGTGGTTAGCATGCCGGCTTCACAGTGCAGAGGTCTCCTCCCTGTGTGGAGTTTGCATGTTCTCCCCGGGCCCGCGTGGGTTTTCTCCGGGTCCTCCGGTTTCCTCCCACATTCCAAAAACATGCACGGCAGGCAGATTGAACACTCCAAATTGTCCTTAGGTGGAGTGGAGTGAGTGGAGAGTGACTGTTGTTTGTCTCTGTGTGCCCTGTGATTGGCTGGCAACCAATTCCCTAGTGAGGAATAAGCGGTAAGGAAAATGGATGGATGGATAGATAGAAATGGACACTATAAAATGTAGACTTTCCATTACACCCCGAAATTCCTGGCTGCCCCCGATATTGTTCATCGCCACCTTCCTTCCCCTCTGTGTTATGTAAGCTTCCTCTCAATGCAGCGACATAACGCTGTTGTTGCCCACCCCGACTCCATTCCCCACGCATGTGTCTGTGAGACATGCAGGATCCCTGGCCAGCCTTTAATGAGCCCTTCACAAAGGGGCATTGATTAAAAGCCCAGTGTGAAAGAGGATGACCCCAGCCAAGAACACCCAGAACTGGGCATCAGCTACCCCAGGCTCACTCTTCATACAAAGACATCCACTGTGGACACTGAGTTGAAAGGGTACACAGTGAGGAAAAAGGGGAGGACAAAAGCAATATAAAGGGGAAAGAGGGAGGAAGCATCCTGTTCGGACACATTCCAAAAATGCAATTGATGCATGACTTTTTCTGAGGATGCGTGTCCGATCAAGTCTTCTGTTGTGTCGAGTTGGAGCTGCCCAATGCAACTCTGTTCAGACGAGTCCCCGATGGGTATGATCAAAAAACGTGACCATTAACCACCAAAAACAACCCAAGGGAACATTCGTGGAATCAGTCAGAATATATTTATTCTCATCCTTTTTGGACAAATACTGAAGAAAATACAGGATAATCATTTGGACAATGGATTTCAACCAATTGTCGGGATTTCATGGTTAAATGTTTTATCAGTGTGGTAATAACCCAAGGCCATAGGCCGGCATATGCGCATGTCTCTTCCAGGTTCTCTTATTAATTAGTGCAGAAACAATGTGCCAATTATGTGTCAGAGTAAATGCGAAATTGGCAGTCGCGGCAGGTAATCTGGGTTGCGTGGTCAACACGTTTCAGCAGAAGGTGAGCTCACTGAAGAGAGACTTTAGGAATGTTTTCTCAGCATGCGAGAGCCTTTCTTCTAACTTTAAACGGTCAAGTCGGTTTATCTTTTGCCTTACATCGTCGACATCATTCAATGTTTTCTAAATAAACAAAGGGAAGCAAAGGGGGAATGATGAATGCTGCCATCATATTCCCCATTTCCCTCGACACTTGTCTTGACACTAGCGACTCAGAATCCTGTGGCTTACGGGGTGTTCTAGCAATTCCGCTAACAATCAAAACTCACATAGGTCTAGTTGTTGAGCTACATCACCTTCAAGGCCGCCTAGTACAGTGGTCGGATCCCTGCTTGCTTTGAGCTACTCGATAATGTAATGAGTTTGGTCATTAAGCTCTCGTTTCTCCTTCACATTATTTGTCAGCGTGAGCATCTGTTCAAGGAAAGAGTAATCATTTCCCGGGGTCAACTCAGTTGCTATCATAACACCTTCAAAACTTAATTCCAGGTTTGCAGTGTGTAAGTCAAGTCAAAGTCTAAGTCAGCTTTATTGTCAAATATGCTAGTATGCATGACATACAGCCCAGATGAAATGAATGTCATCTCAGACCCAGCCTGCAAGGCCTGCAAGGCACTTATAACGTGGCTAAAAAAAAACATACAATTGACAACAGACAATACATGTAATTTCTGAATGTAAAGTGAGGTAGTGTCATCTGGAAAGTGAGGTGGTGACGTATGTAAAGTGAGGTAGTGACATATTTAAAGTGAGGAAGTGACGTATATGAAGTGACGTAATGTAGTAATGCAAAAACAAACAAGAAAGGGTTGAAGTGAGGTCTTGCAGAAAAAAAATGAGAAAGAACAAAAAAATAGAGACTTGGACGGTTTGTGAGATAAAACTCTATGAACTGATTTAAAAATATAATTCTGGATACAATATTAGGCTGGAACACCAATGCAACTTTGCATAAAGGAATACTGCCACCCCATAACCATAGAGAGGCTGTAGACGCTCCACCAAGTTGTGCATGTGTATAGCTATTTTAATTAGCCCTGGGTTAGCATGGCGAAGGCACATGAATGATTCAGCTACGTTAAGAGGATTTAAGGGAACCAACCTTCCTTTGTACAACCGCCGCACTGTGAAAGTGGGTCAGAAAATACAGTAGTGTCACTGGTATACTTGAGATTTTTCAGGTCACCACTCTTATTTCTGGTACCTACGCAATGTTAAGTTGCTGAAGAGTCACGCCTTGAAGCTTAACATTCCTCCATTCTCACGCCATTAGGACAAACGTCGCAAAATGCAACAAAAATAAATACCCTGCCCAAGGGGAAGCTATTGAGCGTCTGAAGAAAGAGCTTTTAAGTATATTCATGTTTCAGATAGTTCCCCCATTGCTTACTACTGGCTTAATTTCCATGGAGTCTGTGCCACAGTGGTTTCCATCACACACAAACATGTCCGTCGTGACAAGTCTCCTCTTACAATAGCCAATTGGTGGCATGATGTTCATGTGCTAATTGGATCTGCTTGGCCTCTGCAAAATGTCTCTTCGTGGCACCCACGTGGTTTGCAGCCAAAGCTGCTGTGTGTTGTTGCTGAGCTCCTGGACACACACACACACACACACACACACACACACACACACACACACACACACACACACACGCACACACGCACACACACACGCACATGCACACACACACACACACGCACACACACACACACACACACACACACACACACACACACACACACACACACACACACACATGCGCACACACACACACATGCGCACACACAGATGTTGGCGCCTCATCCTGTCAGTCTTGGACAAATGCTGTGGCTGTCAGGCCAGGAAACGGAGCGGCATATTTAAAATGGCATCATTCCATTGGTTGTTTTATGAAAGCTCTAAAGCCAACCAACTTCTAAGTCCTTTCCCCCAACATCCATTCTTCAAAATCGGCATGGATCCCACTGCCAAACACCCACTTTTCCTTTTATTGTTTTTTTTCTTCGTCTGCTGCCTTTTTATCGGTGACCAACGCAGAATAAGAATTCTTCACATCTGCCCATGTCTGCATCTGCTTTCTTTCCAGTGAAACAAGTAGGTAGCTGTGCCACCGAAGTCTCAGTGATTTCACAAGTTTAACTGTACCATAATCAGTAGACAGATTCTGGCTTTTCACCATGTTGTTCAAATGCGGTTTTATGTGACAGAGAGCGGAGGGCAGATAAGAGTTGAATTTGAACGTCATATGCCTGCCTGTTGAAATGAATAGAAGTGCATTTTATCCAAATAAGTAATAATTTACTTACTATAATTTACTTTATAAAAGCCGTAAAAAATGTACACTATATTTCCCCCTTTTTTCTTTTGCTTAACTCATTCACTGCCAGATGATGTGCAAAAATGTGTCCTTTTCAGTGCCTGGGTTTTTGTCATTTTCACTCAAATTGCAAGACCCACAAAAGATGGAGTTTTTTGACTACATAAATATTCAATGCAGCGTAAGAAACCTTCGACTATCCTCTTTCATCAGAATATTTTTTTGTGTCTATCTTATTTTATATTATTAAATATTGCCAGAGGTCTGACCCGAGCTTGATCCGCATTTGCTCCATCATTTGTGTTTTAGCATCCACTACTGAGAATGAAAGCGAAATATCATACAGTCAGCATTCAGTGGCATTTTACATTGCTTAATTGCCTAAAAATATTGGACAATTCAGAGACAAATTTATGGGGTTATTTTAAATACATGTGTGACTGTGTTTTTTTAATATTTGTTTGACAGAAAAGAAATTGAAGTCTGTTCTTTGAAGATTTTTTTTTGCCAAACTGCCTCCTGTTGTGAAGTAAACTGAGTCGAGTTTGGTGCCAACAGAAGCGCTCGTATCTCAAATGTTTGCTTATATGGCAAGAAAAAAACAACAAAAAACATCCAAACAACTCCAATGTGGAAAAACACCCAAATGGCACCCATGGTTCATCCCTTAGCCATGTTGGGCATGAGTCTCTTGACATCTACAGAGAAAAAAAGAATCATAAAGCCTATTAGTAATCATTTTAAATTGGGAACTTTGAACTAAAATGTGAAGACAGCACGACAGAGGGCAACTGCAACGCCGTTGCTTCTTTGTCCTCCTAATCCATTATGTAACGGCTGTGTCAAAATGACTCAATTATAGCAAGATGACCCCATCCTGTTCAATCTCTCTGTGCCATGCCCCCTCTCCTCTCTCTGTTAGTTCCGTTTGATTTTATGCAATACTCAGGCTGGTGTCAACTCAGATCGCTCACTGAGCACGCTATGCCATTATGAGTTCCTTCAAATTGTCATATTGGGAGCACAATGTCATCATGGATATTCTCTTATTATTCCCCAAAAGTTCTGTACAAAAGCACAGGAACGCATTGAGCATGCATTTCCTATGGCACGGTGTGGATATTTTTTTTCAAAACTGTCGGAGTTTTAAATTTGAACAGAGTCCATTCCGTGACAGATGACAACCTCTGTTGGGCTTGTATTTGATTATCTTAGATATAATCGAGGCAGCAGGATGATGAGTGACAATAGTTGAATTAACTAGCCATTAACTCAATGATGTCTTTTGCAGATATTTCTTTTATGGTTTGTCCACTGTATATTTGCCCTGTGAACGGCTGGCAACCAGTATGGTAAGGACTCTGCCTTTTGCTCAAAGTCAGCTTAGATCAAAATTAGAGGCATTCAATTTGGGAGATGTCGAAATGTCGCCAATGAAGCCCACAAATTTACCTCTGTGACCCATATGGAAGGATTAAAATGAGAGTACAATTCAAATGTAATCAGATCTCCTTCATTAAACTTTTGCCCAGGCTGCACAATAAACCAAATACAGTAAATGAAAGGAGACTATTATCATAAATGTGATCCCATTTGTATTTGCACATAGTCAATCCTAAACTTGTATTATCGTAATTATTATTGAGCCTCTAGTTTACTTCAGTTTGTCATTTGGTTTAACCCCCCCCCCCACCCCCACACACACACACAGACGCACAAAAACACTCACACACACACATATTGGTCACGCTGGGATATATAATGCTCCTTATTGTAAACATATATATATATATATATATATATATATATATATATATATATATATATATATATATATATATATTTATTTATTTATTTCAGCCATTTCAGTTATGGTTCGGTGGTACATCCCGTGTAGGGGCTTTTCCTCCCATGATTGTCCCTCTTCCAGCACCTCATTCTCTGTTTCCCATTGTCTGAGACACTCTCTGAGTACATCATCCGTTGGAGCCTTCTCTTTGATGTATTCATTGAGCTTGGATGTTTCATCCTGGACAGTGGCTTTCACACTCACTAGTCCCCGGCCTCCTTCCTTACGGCTTGTGTACAGTCTCAGGATGCTGGACTTGGGATGGAACCCTCCATGCATGGTGAGGAGTTTTCGGGTCTTAACATCCGTGGTCTGAATCTCTTCCTTTGTCCACCTTATTATTCCTGCAGGGTATCTGATCACTGGCAGGGTCTTGTTCTTGCCATTGAGCTGGCTTCTGAGGACTTGCCTCGACCGCTGGAGGTATTTGGTCGTAACTGCTTTCGTTGTTGCTAGTTTGAGGTTGCCATTGGCCTGTGGTATACGGAGGTACTTGTAGCTGTTTTCAATACCTGCTATTGTTCCTTCAGGGAATGGGACCCCTTCAGTGTGGACTACCTTGCCCCTCTCAGTCACCATCCGAGTACATTTCTCCAGCCCGAATGACATCCCGATGTCACTGCTGTAGATCCTGGTTGTGTGGATCAGGTAGTCTATGTCCCTTCTCTCTTAGCATACAGCTTTATGTCATCCGTGTAGAGGAGGTGACTGATTGTAGCTCCATTTCTGAGGCGGTATCCATCGCCTTTCTTGGCAATTATCTGGCTGAGGGGGTTCAGTCCTATGCAGAACAGCATTGGGGGGAGTGCATCACCTTGGTATATGCCACATTTGACGCTTGCGTTAGTGGCTTGCCATTGGCTTCAAGTGTGGTTTTACACATCCTCATCGAGTTTGCAACAAAGGCTTTCATTCAGGGTCTCGTTGACCTTATACAACTCCAAGCATTCAGTGATCCATGTGTGTGGCATCGAGTCATGTGCTTTCTTGTAATCAATCCAGGCTGTGCACAGGTTGGTATGTCGGGACCTGCAGTCTTGTGCGACTGTTCTGTCAACCAGCAGCTGTTGTTTGGCACCTCTAGTATCTCTACCAATGCCTTTCTGTGCTTTGCGCATGTATTGATCCATGTGTCCACTTATCTTAGCCGCAATGATGCCTGACATGAGCTTCCATGTTGTGGAAAGACAGGTTATTGGCCGATAGTTGGAAGGAACTGCACCCTTTGAGGAATCCTTCATGATCAGGATTGTTTGTCATTCGGTTAGCCATCCTGAGTGAGTCCCAACCATCAGCAACTGTTTCATTTGTGCTGCTAAGCACTCGTGGAGTGCTGTGAGTGTCTTTAGCCAGTAGGTGTGGACCGTATGCCATACGCCTGGTGCCGTCCAGTTTTTCATACCCGAGACTCTTTCTTGTATGTCTGCCGCTGTGATGGTAACTGGGGTCTGTTCAGGGAGGTTGCTGTGCTCCTCGTTCAGAGTCACCAGCCATTATGCACTGCTGTTATGTGCGACCTCCTTCTTCCATTTGCCTTTCCAGTATCTTTCAGTTTCCAGCCTTGGAGGGTCTGCTCTGCTGTTCTAACCCTGCCACTGAGCGTACACTTTCGCAGGTTGTGTTGCGAACAGCCTTTTTATTCTTCTGGCCTCATTCTCTTTCGTGTACCTCTTCAGGCTACTGGACAAGGCCTGGAGCCTTTGTTTGGCAGTTTCGAGTGCTTCAGGTATGGTTATCTGCATGTACCTCTTGGGTATTGGCCTTTTATTCACACCTCTCTCGGTCTCCGTCAATTGACTCAAATCTTTCCGAGCCGCCAATATATTTATATTTATATTTATACATATTTTTATTGTGTTTTTTTCCGAAACCAAATGGCTTTATTTTTAATGCATGTTTTATTCATAGGGAAGCAACAACAGAGCAGGTTCTACATGTTTTTCAGAGGGCGGCTTGGATTGACTCCAGTGAGTCATTGATTTTTCTTGACTGGCCACTCTGACAAGAAAAGCTGTATTATGATAATAACAACATATGGTGAGACTTGCACAGGCTCAGCAAATGCATAGAGTCCCATCCGTAGATTGTCATCGACTTTGCCCTTTGTGTGCTGAGGTGCTCAATAAACTGTTTGTGAACTCCAGATACGGTCTCTGGAGTCTGTCCCGCTGTCACCTCGTGGAGTGGAAAAGCCAATTGCAATCGTTCTGCTCTCCCCGCATGATCATATTTAGATTAGGTGATTGGTGTGGAGGAAGAAAGATGTTTTTATTTCAGCAACAAATAGACTTACAGCTCATCAAAGGTATGCAAATGTGATAGCAGCTCTACAAATCAATGCAAATGTAATCATTTTGAATAATACGAGCCAGTCAGTGTTGACTAAATACAGTACACATCAATGTATGAGAAAAATCTCATATGAATCGTATTTCAAGATGGTATATGAATGTGAAATATACACAGCCCTATAATCTGGCCAAATTTGGGATCCCCCTTCTCTTTCCATCGAAGCGACTATTCACGAATGCATCAAATGTGTTTTTCCAGGTTCAGTCTAGGTTGCAAAGACATTGTCAAGACATTTGCAAGTGGTTTTTCTCATCGACGAAACTTCTTCACAATTTGATTATACTTTGTTGAATGTTTCAATTGTCATTTTTCCTCCCTGATTTGCTCATTTTTGCAAGCATCAAGCCTATTTATATTAAACCTGTTCATTTTGAATGACGGTAAATACTGACATGTTGGCCAGGACTCATTGATTATGCTGTTAACCACAACACATTATGGTGTTAACCACAACACTTTATGATCATGGTCATGTTTGCAATTTGATAACGCTCTGCGTAACATATGTTTCCACTCTGTGCATGTTCACGAAACAGTTTAAAAGCTATGCTAATTTCCGTTAGAATCACGTGTAATGTTAGCTTTAAGCTTGCATATATTCGCTGGACCAATGACAGTAAAAGGTTTCGTGACGTTTGTTGAAATCACAGTGTTTCTTGAATCTGAATTAGTTGCAGTTCTATGATCATTTTCTACAACTTTTTATCATTTTCTCCCGTGCTTAATGTGAAAGTACCCATGCGGATTGAGATGCAGTCCAGCTCCCGGGTGTCATCATCCAAATCAGATGCATAAAGAGAAAAAGCTCAGTGAGTAGCAGGACCGTAGGGATGAGTCAGATGGCCTACAGGCAGACAAACAGTCTGGCAGAGTTATCAGACTAAATTAATGTAGAACCTGTATCCAACGATGCTTTTTATTACATCGTGAAACAAAGAGGAGGTAGACGTCTAGAATCACACATAAAATTACCCCTGCTTTGATTGCTTCTCCCTTATTACCTTCACTTTTCATATTGACTCTCGTTCTATTCTGGTTTGCTTGGTTTGGTCTTGGTCTGTCACATCTTACATCGGACTATCAGGGGGATGTATTAATAGCGGATTTGTTTTGAGGGCCGCCTGTGCGAACTGACCCAGATCATTGAGGAATGTAAGAATTACTCGTCTTAACGCTTGATACTCCCAATTTAATGTTTCTTTTTTTAGCTCCTAATCATGCGCAAATGACTTGGTGGAGATGGGTTGCCCTGGGACGCAAATGTAAAGATAATCACCCCAACCTTCCACACGGCTGGAAAGGTGACAGGGGAAGGAAATTAATTCAAGGGGAAAAACGGTAATAACACACCCCTAACGTGTTCACTGTGTCGTCTTATCCTTGGTGAAGGTGATAAACCCATTGCCTCGATGGCGCCTCTTCACCTTAGATCTCACTCTCAGATATGAATCTTCGTTTTACCTCCAGCCATCATCTGCTTCTACGGAAGTGCCAAAACTCCTCGTGCCTTGTCCATCAGTAGACACATAGATACTTCTGTCAAAAAGACTGCTGTGTCAAGTACAAATTAAACTTATTCCCTTCATTAAAAAAGGGAAATGTGCCGCTTCTTCCTTGACAATCGCACCATGTTTTCATGATGCAATTTAAATAACTATGTATGTAAAGTACAGATCATAAAATAAATCTCCTTAAATATAATAAAGTATTGTGTTTCCTTCAAAGTATAGTGTTTCCTTCACACCACTGGCTCCTACCTGCCAAGCTGACACAAAGTTTAGAAATAAACCTCGGATATTTCTCATGGAGGCGTGCATATGTGGGCAAGGCCTGTTGAATAAATAATGTTGACTGGGGATTACCACAGCACAGCAGATAATTTTCTCCCGTGTTATTGTCAGGCCGCAATGTGTGTATCATGTCACAAAAGCTGGTGAGTCGGCCTCACTTATCCGGGTGTGTAGAAAGATGATCTTTTAGAAGGCTTGTCTTTAATCTGATTTTAATACCAAATGAACTGTCCAGCCAATGAGAATTGTACAGTAGGTATAATAAATCTCCACACCCTGTCAAAAACATGTTTATGTTCAATAGAAAAAAAGATTTGTGTTTATTTTTTTGATCCACCATTCATGTGCTACAAAATAATATTTGATTAGTGTTTCTTTAAGTTAACACATTTTGAATATCAGTCATGGGTATAAACGTGTGTGATGTGTAGTTGCACAAGTGTCCTACCACCTTGTAACAGAGGATGTGGCTGTGTCTTGAGTCAATATTCAAACTCGTGTTAAATGGGAGACCATTTACCATTTAAAGTGAATAACCCAACATCAAGTTTTGCTGTTCTGTTAGGCTTTCCCTGACATGTATTTCGCTTCCAGCAGAAACAGGATGCTTTGCTCTATACAGTCACTGCTCTTAGGAACTGTTCACAAAGTCTTCCATCCTAACTAAGGCTCCTGTTCTAGATGAAAAAGAAATAGCCCGGAGGCATGAGGCTAGGGTTACTCAGAAACATTTTACAAGTTGGCAAGTCTGTGCTGTGTTCCTTTTAACTGAAGTTTGAATGTCACTGGATAATTCAGAACTGGATCATCCCCCCCCCCCTTATTAGAAGGTGTGCACTCATATTATTGGAGTTGTTTATTTTACAACTGAATGGTACAGGTTTCCGGTTTCATTAGTGGAGTAAAACATGTTGAAATTATGTATCTTGGTCTCTTCATTCGTTACAAAATCTGGTGTTTGAACAGGGGCTGCATATACTTTTTCTATCTCCATGCACAAATGTTGATCTTCCCCTGTTAATCAGCCAACAGCTCAGTATCGATGTATGAAGCCTGTCTGGGATGTGAAAGATGATGAGATTCGGCAGGCGATGCCATATTTCACCGGTCCAATAGTTCTAATGGACATGTAAAGACCGCGCTGCTGAAAGCTGATTCAGCTGAATGGCGTCTGACCCTGATGGGGATTTGAGTCTGCTTGGATGAAGTCTGGCTAATTTCCTGACTGTTTTGCATACAGATGATGTATCTTGCAATCAAATAATGTAGGCTTGATCAATGAAAAGGTTTCTTCAACCGTCATCTGTACTTTGAAACAAGTACAGATGATGGCTGAAAAAAACTTTTCATCGATGAACCACTCCTATACGACTGAGAGCTTACACAGACGTAATGTAGGCTTGACTTCACTGATGAATGCTTGTGTGTGATTCCACCCGTCACCCCTCCCTCTAAATCCAGACAGTGGCGGGAGAGAAAGCGGGATGTAGGATTTCAGCAATAATCTACCTACCAGATGGCAAAAAAAAACATTTTCCTTTTGAGGTCCCTTTAGCCACACATGTGTAGTCCCAGTCGGTGGGTGTGTCTGCTAATTTTGTATGACTTGGCTGGCCCACAATTCATGGACGAAATCAGTAATTGTGCATAAAAAACGTTTTCATTATTTCAAGCAGTTTTAAGCAGAAATTTGATTTTAATGTTATAACATTTTTATTGAGCTCATTGTATATTTCACTAGGTTTAAAATTGTAAACAATAAAGTAAAAAAATAAATAAAACACAAGTCTGAAATGTTGTTTAGGTTAATCCACATCGTGTTTTAACTGTAGTTTGGTAAATAATTATGTTTAGATATGCTTTAAAATAATGTGAGACAAAGGCGCTGTTTTAAAATAGATTTTTAATGTCACTTCAGTTCAATTCCTTTCTAGAGTCTTGTTTTAATTTAGTTGTCCCAGAGAATTATGCAGAATATGTCCATTCATGGGCAGCCTAGTGGTCCTATGGTTAGCATGTCAACCTCACAGTGCGGACGTGCAAGGTTTGATTCCGGCTCTGGTCCTTCCTATGTGGAGTTTGCATGTTCTCCCCGGGCCTGCATGCGTTTCCTTGTGGTCTTTCGGTTTCCTCCCACTGTCCAAAAGCATACATGGCAGGCTGATTGAACACTCTAAATTGTCCCTAGGTGTGAGTGTGGGAGTGAATGGTTGTTCATTTCTGTGTGCCCTGCGATTGACTGGCAACCGATATAGGATGTCCCCTGCTTAGTGCCCGAAGACATCTGGGACAGGCCCCAGCACACCATCGCAACTCGAGTGAGCATTAAGCAGTTCGGATAATGAATGTCCATCCATCCATCCATCCATCCATCCATCCATCCATCCATCCATCCATCCATCCATCTATCCATCCATCCATCCATTTTGTAATCAGCTTCTCCTTCCTCACAAGGGTTGCAGGGCAGTGGTTGACGGCTGTAGTGATACGATTGCATAATTTGCATGCCGACATCACGGAAGTGTATCGGCGATAGTGTGGAAGTGAGTTTGGATGTTTATTGTCCTGTTTTTCTGCACTGTATCTGGCTGGCAACCAGTTCATGGTGGAGACAGCCCTTCCCAAGTCTTGGGCTAGACTTCAGCAACCCCCTCAAACATCTTCAGTATAAGCAGTGTTTAAAACAGGGATGGATGGATGGATGGATGGATGGATGGATGGATGGATGGATGGATGGATGGATGGATGGATGGATGGATGGATGGATGGATGGATGGATGGATGGATGGATGGATGGATGGATGACAGAATGGATGGCGTTTGCCCAACCAAAACGATGATTGGCTCATGCCTACGAGTGAATATGCTAATAACACCCATGCCATCACATGAATCCCGTGATTTTAATAATCCCCCATACTGGAGGAAGTGAGGAAGGGTAAAGGGGAGGGAGATAATGGGGGTGGGTTTCTGCTGTCAGACTGAGAGGAGGAGAGACAAAAGCGTATCTCTGTCCCTCCCACTCTCACTCACTCATTCAGCATCGAGTGAAGCGGCTCAATGGATAGCACAAAGAAAGGAACTTAGAATTTCTTCTTTTTCTAAATACACTGCACAGCAGCAGCACCCTCCCCCAACCCCTCTGACTAGTGCACGCGGGAAAGCTCGCGTGGATCCCCGCTTCCAGGCTGGACGGGACGGCGAGGACGCCCACTCCGACACTAACCTCTCACGGCGGCACACATGCTCATATGCCCACGGACAGTCTGGAGCGTACCATGTTGGTCCAGGGAGCTGTGACACCTAGGAGGACCCGCCGGCTGATGCTCAAACTGCCGGTTGGGACTCTCCGTAGGAACAGCGGTGAGCGGGTGAGCCCCTTGGTTTCCCTTTTCACACTCTCTTTGGACCAAGATAGCATGTCTTGTGCGTGCGTGCGTGTGCGTGTTCCAATTGGATTGCAAGTGGTTCTAGGCTAATCCAGGGCACGGCATTAGATTGTAGTTGGAGGCAAATCAAGAGCAAAGCCTTTAATCTCCATAGTGGACAATTACTGGTGTGTCTGTCAATCCTGGGCCGTTTCAAATGTGTTCTGCCATCTGTCTGATACTTCGAGGTTGTCACCTTGTCTTCACATTCAAAGTGTCAATGAGGGACAATGATCTCAGTTTGTCACTCGCCTTGTGTTTCAGTGAATGCGCTGGCAAACTCATGGCATTCCATCAAAAACTTAAAAATGGAATGTGCCTGGCAAATAGTTAATCTTTATGGGGTTGTAAAGACAGGCTGCAACCTGCCAGGTCAATTAATCATTTGTGATCTTCAGTGAAAGTTGTCCACCATATGTGGAAGCACATTTGATGATGGTGTAGTTCAAAAGTGTCACATTCATTTTCAGTGCACATTGGCGTTATGGTGTTCCTCAGAAAGCCGATATGACTTTGAAAACCTTGTTTAGACAACATCCAGGTGTGCTAAACATAGGGTATTGTCATTGTAAACAAATCTTTCAGACAAGGTTCACATGCTGATGTGGAACTGTCGCGGCTTGGAATTGAAACAGATTTATATGGGACAGGAGATGTAAGACAATCTCTTTTCGTCAATTGATGGTCCAGCTTCGTGTTTGCTTTCAACATTTAGCTTGTAGAGGACGTGCACAGTCCATCATGACGTCTCCGCTTCACTGGTGACAAGGACGCTTTGATCCTCTTCTCTTTCATTTAGAGCTGCTTCATCTAACAAAGAAAATGCAGAAAGTGAAAGATTGAGTGACTGCCTGTGTCCTTTGTGTTGGGTCACATTTGTTTTTTTGTTTTGTTTTTGACTTCAATATGGTGCCGCGTGAGCGCCTGTATTTTGTTTTTGCTGCTGTGAAATGTAAATTTCTCCGTTGTGAGATGAATAAAGGCACATCTCATCTCATCTCATCCCATCTCATCTCATCCCTTCCCATCTAATCAAATCTAATCTAATCTAATCTAATCTAATGTTCATTAAAGTAGTGGCAAATCAATGTTTTAATCAATTGCTCGGATTATTGGCATTACCTCCACCTGAGGGGAGTCTTGTGACTGTTAATGGTTCTGCTGAATATCGGGTGGGGTTGATTGACTATGGATTTTTATTGCAATCAACCTAAAGGCAATGATCTTTGAGTTTACATCGATTAATCGATGACATCATTGATACTTATTCACTTGTCACCTCCCTGATTATGCTGATTGTTAGCCCCTCAGACGGACTATTTGCTGATGCACAGTGGTAAAATTGACTAGTTGTTTGATGGTGCAAACCCTAAACATGTGTTTGACATAATTTTTGCCTCATAGAAGCAGTAGGCAATGTCTTTCCGCCACCCGGCAAGTATACTCTGATGCCAATTGTTTATCGATATCAAAAGATGTGTTAAGCAAGGCCAACATTACATGACGGGATGGCGTGTATTTGAATTATTTCTGCTTTTGTTGTATGCGATTAATGTAAATGCCACGGGCTCTGCTGAGGATTTTCTTTGTACTTCTTTTCTTTGAATCCACACAAGAGTGTGTGGATCCCACACGTTGCTGTCTAAAATGCATGATTTCACTCCACCGGAGGCATTATGTGGTTTTCATATCTGCTTCACAATCAGGGGCTTTGGGATTACACTTTTGTTTCTCAATCTTGTTTTGAAGACTAAATTGGTCTAACTAGTGAATACGCATTTGTGCGTTGGGATTGGCGGGTGGCCAGTTAAGGGTGTACCTCCTTGACTGGCCATTGATGAGACATTTGAAGTGTGGTGTACTGTATTACGTTGTTATGTAAACACTTAGATTAAGTCAAAATATTGGAAGAAAAGCAGAATAAACTCAGGCTGACATAATTGCATCTCCCCAGTTTGTGAAATCACATCGCTTGTGACGAGCAAGGCAGATTTTTTGTCAGTGTCAAAGTGGGAGGTCTGCACCGTGATTGCCATCATGCATTGTCATACTTTATATCAGGGGTCTCAAACTCAATTTAACCGGGGGCCGCTGGAGGCAGAGGCTGGGTGAGGCTGGGCCGCATCAGGATTTTCACAAGAAAAGCACATATAAAACATTGTAATGTTCTCAAAATCTTTACTTTTTAACACACAAAAAATGAATTAAATGAATAAAAAATAAATTAACCAGTAATAAATAAATAAAATAATTATAATGATCAAAAGGCAGATACAGACGACTGAAAAAAACACAGGGAACTAATTATTTAATAAAAAATAATAAAGTTTCAAATGTCTGTATTCACAGTTCTTTAACCTTTAACTTTCTGAACATAAATAAAATATTGAACATGAACTGTCCTAAACATGGCTTCTCTTGCCTACTTCTTGCTGCTCGAGACCTGGCAGCGCTTCTTTTCACAAAGCCGAGCCACATTTGGCTTGAGGGAGGAGGCAGTGGAGAGTAGGGCTTGAAGATGCTCATTAGTAAGTCTGGACCTGTACTTGGACTTATTGAAGTTCAAGGTGGAGAAGTGCTTCTCACATATGTATGTGCTCCCAAAAAGACACATGGTCCGCTTGAACATTTGGGAAAGTTCAGGGAAGCTGGGGGTTAACTCTCTCAAACATTGCCCAAGCTTGTCTGCTTCTCCATTCACATCCCTGAACTTGGCTTTGATTGCAGAGTGGCACTGTAGGTCACAGAGCTCCATTTGAATCCATTTGAGAATGGGTCAGCAAAAATTTGAAATGTGGCTTTGTGCGTCTTGAAGTCTGCAAATATGTGATTAAATTCCCTCTGTAGCTCCAAAATGGCTGTTTGTTCCATGGTTTGTTCAGCTGTTTGTTCAGCTCCACACACAAGTTTCATTCATATCAATCATGCGGGCCACACTAACATTAATCTTTCATGTCAAGGTGGGTCGCAAAGTCTTCTTTCTGGGTCCACAGTTGGCCCGCGGGCCGCGAGTTTGAGACCACTGCTCTATATTCAACTGGAGGACCGGTTGGGCTCAGGAATGTTCAGTAAGAGTTTTTTTTGTCATCGATGTCGGCTGACTTCAGAAAAATGTCTAAACATAAGTAGCATGTTGACCTTCCTTGCGTAAATGCTGCACAATTTTAACATAAACAGGAATGAATAAAACATTTCTGTGCTACTTTTAGAATTACATATTCATTAAATTATGTATTGATTTTAGTCCCGTGCACATGCATCTCGGTGATATCTTCTGAGATCATTTTGACCGAGGCCAAGAATAGCCTCAAAATTTCAGATGTCACCTTATGAACTACAGCTTTTTTCAAATGTATTAATAGCCTCGTGATCAGAAAATATTTACCAAATGTTTGAGAAATATGTTTGTGTTAAAGACAATAATAATTAATTAAAAGCAATTAGGAAATGTGGGAAGCAGCTTTTTCGAACGCCCCCAGCACTGTAGAGCAAACATCTTTGAGCATGCATGTTACTTTCTTCAGAACACCATTCGTTGGATTGGATTGGATTGGATTGGATTGGATTGGATATGCCTTTATTAGTCTCACAGTGGAGAAAAGTGCACCAAAGTGATGAAAGGAATGAAAGTAGAAAAGTAGAAAAACAAAATACATGAGCTACTGGAAAGGCAGCCACTCTCGCGGCGCCGTCTTGAAGTCAAAAGAAAAAAAAAAAAACTAAATAACAAATAATATGACAGCATAGAGACAATATGACAAAACAAAGACACAGAGAGACATTCATTCTTCAGGACTTGCTGTACCCTCTTTGTGATGACATGAAGCAGTTCTAGATGGAAGAGGAGAGGATCAAAGCGTCTTTCCAACAGTGGATTGGCATGGAGATTTAATTTTAATGGATACACTTCATTTCTCTCTCTGTCTCTCTCTCTCTGTTTCTCTCTCTCTCTCTCTCTCTCTCTGTTTCTCTCTCTCTCTCTCTCTCTCTCTCTCTCGTTCTCTCTTTCTATATCTAGCGCTCACGTTTTGAAATTACATTCTTTTTTTTCTCTGTCACTCATTAAAAGCAGACTAACCATTCCATGTCACTGTAAATGATGGATGTTGGTAAGATGATTGCTATCTACAGGGAAATCACATAAAACAAGTGCTTAATGAAGCAAAGAAAAACAACAGCATTTTTTCCTTGTACAATTTGGAAATTGTCACGCTCGGCTGACTTGTGTTGACTTCCTTGACATGGAAAGAAAGCAAACATGAACAGTATGTGATATGTATTATCATAAATGCCCCAAGGGTCATGAAATGCAGCAGACTTTCACCTTTTTTAACCCATCAACTCATATATTTTAGTTCATCTATCTATGCCAGTGACATATATTGACAAGCACAGCAATGAAATACTCTTCTACCAAATGGCAGAAGCCATTATGAATCTTTGCTGCTCATCATACAGCTATATTCCTCATGAAGTAAATAAATGATGGAGTAAATTGAGACAAGATTATGATTATTTGAAAAGCGTATAGATACTTTTGTGGCCATTTTGTTTGGTGGGGCAATGTCACATTTAAATACAGTGGCGGCCTTGTCAAGCTAAAAATTACCACGTTTCATTGTTAAGGGTGTCGTCTGAGAACAGGATTGCAGCTGCTGCTTGAAAGTAGCTCAGGATCTTCTCGCAGCCTATCTCATCCAACCACTGTCAGAGAAACTGTGTGAGGATGGTTACAATAGAAGCGTATTGGTTTAGAGTTAGACACATTTTCAGAAATAGGCAACCCCCCCCCCCCCCCAAAAAAAAAAAAAAAGTGGTTATTTCATTTCCAGACTTGGTGGAAAAGACCCAATTCTTATCTCATGTCCGCTTTAGATTAAATAGAAGAAAGTATAAACAGTTTGTTGTGGAGATGTTTACCTCTGTGAACAATCTGAATTAGGATTATTGCCCGCCTTTGTTAACCCGCTATCACTTTAAGCAGCTCAAGCTTTTACTGTGAAATAAGGGGTAGAAAAATAACAAACAAGGGGATGAGAGGGCGCAAGCAGGAGCCACACATCAACAAAACATTCAAGGCAAGATTCAGTAAAGCTTTGCATGTGTAAAATGTGCCGTGGAGGAGTTTTAGACAGTGTGAGAGCCACAGGGAGAATGATTGGATCTTCACCTTTTTTGACCAACGGTCTACTATTCCAGAAGGCAACCTCCCACAGTTGACCGTTATTGCATGTGCATGCATGCATACACACCTACCATTTTAGGCAACAGGCATAAAGGTGCCCTTGCCCGAACACGAATCTGAGAGTGGGGTGATACCTGACATTAATTTCAGAAGCTTGTGCTTGATCTGTTTCCATCTGTCCTTCATGACGCTCTGGGTCCTCTGTGTCTCCACTTGGAGTAGCAAGAGAGTATTCTGGTTCTTTTGAATTACAGAATTACAACATTTAAACAACCCTATTAGGTTCCAAACGGTTGAGGTAAAGCAAAGCACACTGCTAGCACGTTTCCTAACGTATCCTTTTCGGCATGTGTCAACATTGATGAAATACACATGCTCTCAATTCCAGCTGAGTGAAATCATTTGAATAGCTTTTATAAGATTGCTGGCTAAGAATACTTTTCTGTCTATCAGTAATGTTTGTTTGGCTCCTCCACTGACACTCCCAGATTTATCACGACAAACATTTTTTTCTTCTACTCGTGTTCTCAACATTATCTAAACCATCAGAGCTGTAAAAAAGCAAAGCCCTCTTTTAAAAAGGGGGGTTTTTGTTACTTTTACATGTTTGAACACAAATTAGGGGCAATGCTTTGGAATCTTGGAAAAACAGTATTGGGGGGATTTTCTGGGGTTAAATGCGCTCTGAGAAACGTCAGTAGGAGATCAGCAAGAAGGAAGGCATGTACGACAGAAGAAAAGTTCACTCATATATATGCCAGGAACATTCAGCAGCAAAACAATACCAGACAATGGACTGACTGTAATTTACCGCCATCTATATTAGTCCTTTAAAAGCAGGGGGTAAGCGAGACTGGAATACAAATCGATCCATGTTATCTTTAAACATCTTGTTGGCGCCAATCATTGAGAAGGTCAGCCCTGTGGCTGCAAAGTCCAATGCTCATCACGATGATCCAATTGTGCACACATCACAGTCAGGATTCATTTGGAGAAATACTGTAACGCCCACATGCCCACTCACTTAATTCCAGTGGCCCTAAGATTGTAAAGTTTGTTTTCACCATTCCATGTTGTATCCATGTATTTGGATTGTGTTTAGATTGAAAATGTGTGAGGTTAGTGTCACCAAATGTAGAGTTGTTGTTGTGTGGGTTCAGGATAGCCATGGCTGTTAAGCGGCCAGTGGACAGACGACCATCTGGAGGCATGACAATTTGTTTCACCAACAATATGTATTTTTAAATTGCAGTCATGCAGATACCTTTCATTTATGTCTTAAAAATCCACAATAACCGTAAAAAGCAAACTGCATTACGAAGAGAGATTATTGTACTTATTGTTTACACTCATTGTACTGCTCTTACCAAATAGCTCCTTTAAGTGGGAGCTAACATACTGTATTGATTCTGTGTGATCTCTTCAAGCCTTTCAGGTCTTCAGGCAGGAAAGCTGAGGCCAGTCAGTCCAATTGTAAAGACAAAGGACAGTGAAAGGAAACCCCCTCTGCTCCCCAAGGTTGCATGTTTTGGAGATGCGAGAGGACGCGAAGGGAGGGAATGAAGAGACTCCCACTCTTTCATCACTGTACGCTATGAATTTTTTTTCTGCTCACCTATCTTTTTTTCCCACGGACAAAAATCAGACCTGTAGCCACATGGCACAGCTGCATTCTAAGTCCATGAGCAAGATCAAATGATGAAGAGTCTTTTGGCTGCCGGAGGAAGTCCGTCAACCGTTAATGATGCTCTCTCTCTCTCTCTCTCTCTCTCTCTCTCTCTCTCTCTCTCTCTCTCTCTCTCTCTCTCTCTCTCTCTGTCTCTCTCTCTTGCTCTCTCTCTGTCTTTCTCTCGATCTCCCTCTGTGTCTCTGTGGTTGCTTACTCTCTTTTACCCTCTATGGAAACAGTACGCTAGCCTGGTCGCTATGGTGAGAGTGGTTTCGTTTGGCCTTAACAAAACATCCTCCGTCGGAGATGGAGTTGTGGAGGTGCAGGGGGGTTGTGATTTCCCTTGCTTGCAAAAAGAAATTGAGGAGTAATGGATGGAATGGAACTAAAATACCGTGCGAAACATTTTCATGTTTGTGAATCCGTGCTCATTGATTGACAGCGTAAAGCATCGTAATTGTATTCATGGTGTGTTTTTTTTTTTTTTTTCTTGTCTCACGATCATCGTGTGGTTCCTTTGCTGATATCAGGCAGGGGGGGTGGGAGGGTTGGGAAGGAGAGAAAGAAACTGTGTTTGTATGCAACTCCTTATCTTTCTATTGTTGTGTTGCACCAATAATGTACTTTTTGTTGTGCACATTGGGAATGGCCTGCACATTTTCTTCCGAGTGTGCGTGTTGTCTTCCTGCCTTTGTTACATCCCACCTTTTATTATTTGGACATTTCTTCATGGTGATGTCAGTCTGGAGTGGTTATGTGTACATATGTGGTGTGTGCCCTCATCTTCCTGTCTTTGTGTGGCCCAATACGTGATGTCCTTGACATTTTACCTGCCAAAATGTCATATAAAATGGTGTCTATTGTGCATGTGCCCCCTTTTCTTTTTGTTCTTACTTGGCAAAATTGGGCCCATCTCTTATTGAGTGAATGTTTTTCTTTTAAGTAGTGTGTGTGTGTGTGTGTGTGTGTGTGTGTGTGTGTGTGTGTGTGTGTGTGTGTGCGTGCGTGCGTGCGTGCGTGCGTGCGTGCGTGCGTGCGTGCGTGCGTGTGTGTGTGTGTGTGTGTGTGTGTGTGTGTGTGAAGGGGGACAAGTCAGTCTCTGGCAACAGCCGTGGCATCTCCCTACTTTCTGTTGCTGGCAAGATTCTTGCAAAAGTAATGCTGTTCCGTCTTACATCGCACATTACCGAAGACATCCTCCCAGAGACACAATGCGGTTTCAGGAAGGATCGAAACACTCTGGACATGATCTTCGCTGCGCGCCTAGTTCAGGAGAAATGCAAGGAACAAAACAAGGACCTCTATATCACCTTCATCGACCTTACAAAGGCATTTGACACAGTTAACGTGACATTCTCTGGACCATACTGCAGAAATTTGGTGTTCCCTCCAAATTTCTCGGCATCCTATAACAGTTCCACAGCGGCATGCAAGCAACTGTACTTGTTGGTGGCCAGCAATCTTCCCCGTTCCCTGTGGAAGTCGGGGTGAAGCAGGGCTGTGTACTGGCCCCTGCTATATTTAACCTGTTCCTGATGGCAGATACGCTCCTCTTCCATAAGTCCATCCAGGAAGGTGGCGGCGTACAAATCCAATTCCGCCTGGATGGTAGCCTGTTCAACAGCAGACGCCTACAGGCCAAGACCAAGACCCTGATCAGCGACATCCACGAGCTACAGTATGCAGATGATTGTGCTCTGTTGGCCCACAGCCCAGCTGCCATGCAACATACCCTTGATACCATGTCCTCCGTCTACCGATCACTCGGTCTCGTGATCAATGTAACCAAAACGGAGGTCATGGCAAAAGAGAGTTCTCCTACCCCAGCGTTCACCCTCAGTGGCACACCCCTCAAGGTTGTCCAACAATTCAGCTACCTCGGCAGCATTCTAACACCCTCCTGTCTAATTGACGACGACGTCCAGGCCCACATCCATCAAGCCTCCAAAGCTTTTGGCAGATTGCGTACTCGTGTGTTCGAAAACAACCACTTAAGATCTCCAACAAAAGTTCAGTACCGCCTCGCCAGCCCGGTCCTGGCCTCACATGTCCTGAATGTAGCAGGATTTGTGGCTCCAGAATCGGGCTTCATAGTCACCTACAGTGGCATCGACGCCAGCGCCGATAACCACTGTCCAATACCCCACAAAGCAATGGAAGCGACGTCATCTTCGACTTCGATGGACTGCCAAGAGTGTGTGCGTGTGTGTGTGTGTGTGTGTGTGTGTGTGTGTGTGTGTGTGTGTGTGTGTGTGTGTGTGTGTGTGTGTGTGTGTGTGTGTGTGTGTGTGTGTGTGTGTGCGTGTGTTTATGTGTGTGTTTGCTTTCCTGTGGGTGTACTGTAGTAACATGGTAATCCTCATTAATATTTATCTGCAAGGCAAAGTGGATGGAGGGAATGATTAGCTGGTGCTCGTACACACATATTCTGTTGTCGCTTATTCAACATGCTCGCTTTACTCTGGATGTTTGCTCGTCAACTAGGCCAATTTGTGTCCGACCAGATAGTCCTAATAATGCAAAGGGTTTTCTTTACACATATCATAATCTGTGCATGTATACACATCACTATGAAAAACAAGTATTCACACACACATGCGCACACATTAGCAGCACATGCGGATTCGCAATCACCCGTGCCGGGAGAAATCTTTTGGGACTTATCCAATTTCATATTTATTTACAACAAATAATGTCTTTCTTACTCTATCGATGCCAAGGACAGACAAAGCATTTAAATGCTCCTCCACAAGATGGCACAACATACAATTAACCAATGTGTCCACCTGTTGTCATTCATGAACGGAATAGCTTTGTCTTCATGAAAACAGACCCAGATTTGACCTGATTTAAAATTAAGTGAATTTGTGAATTGCATCAAAATCATAATGGTTGACTGAATTCAGAATACCGTGTTATCTTGAATGAAGATTTTTTTTTGCCTGTATTTCTGATGTTGAGGAATATATTACTCAGGGGACTTGCTACGTCTTCATAATCACATGTGGAAAAAAAAACAGGACTCTTGTACTGTAAATAGCACAGCCACATGTTGTTTATCAATTCAGCCACATATATCAATATGCCTTTTCTTGATACTTGCACGATATACAGTTTTTTATGAAACTTTTTGCACAGTTACAGCATACCCCTCAGTCTTCTGACATTTTTTATTATGCTTAATGATCAAGATAAACCCATTACTTAGAATATCTTGTTTTTATCCTTTCACCCCCCCACCCCCAACCCCTTTCAAAATGCTGCTGTGGACTGCAAATTTCCCCATGGGACGATTAAAGGCTTTCTGATTCTGAAATACTGATTCTGATACACTGTCAATTGTGTTCAAATATCATTTGCTCAATATCAATGTGAGTTAAAACGAGCCTATTGTGTTTCCCATTATTTGTTCACCCATGAATCAAGCAAGTGGTTTAAAAACAAAGTGGTTGTTACAAATGCACATGTAACACTTTGTTTAACTTTTTGATTGTAGAGTAAACTTCAACCCGGAGCAATAAACAATTTTTTATCCTATCTGCCAAAATGATACTTACTGTAAAGTGAGTTGAGCTGCTGCTAACATGCTCAGCTTGAATTGTTTCTATTTGGTGGTGTGCTCTAACATGTTCATGTAAACTACATACCATTGTCTCAATGATTGTTGGGAAACATTGAATTAGAAATCATATTACTGCAGTGTTTGTTGAAACTTTTTTGTGCATTCACTGGTTTGGATCAGAGTGTTTCGCATTGCAACGCTTTTGCGCGTTGGTAGAGTTTGTGACCCATTTCCCTCTGACACATCATGCTTCATGCATACGCCTGAGTGAAGATGAGATCAGGAGGAGGGATAGGAGAGTAGCTCATCACAAGTGGAGTCGAGATGTAGTAGAGATGAGGAAAGGAGGCATGAAGTTTGGAAGCGAATGCACATGAAAAAGAGAAAGACGTGTTATTGATGACCTGATCAGACACGAATTTACAGTGGAACCTCTAAAGAACGAGTCATAAGAAGCTAATACACGGTGGTGGGTTTCAGCGGTGGCTGTGTGCAACATTGATTCATCCACTGTAGAACTGTTTTTAAATGGTCATTTGATTACGGTTCTACGGTTAGATACAAAGTTGCCCAACCTTTGTAAAGGCCAGGCACATATTTTACATTTTAAATATTTCATGACACATCGTCAAACAAACAGTGAATATGTGGATGTGGATTTTATTGTTTTTTGTGTTTTTTTTTTTTTTGTATTTTCGATCTGGAAAATGCACAATAATATTGTACATGTAAAACAAACATTCATAACATTCACCAAGTTGTAACCAATTCAATACCAAGTTTTGTGGTTGTTTTAAATACTTGTGTGATTCTCTTTGTTTTATGTTGAGTTTGGCACTGCACTTCAACTGGAAGTGGTAATAAACAGATTGAAACAATTTATTAAAGAATGTTCACTTTCCGCCATCTAAGAGTCTAGCATTTCATTACTTCTGGCATAGATTATTTTTTAAAATGGACCGACTTTAAAGAATCAGCACTCCTATTTAAAAAAAAAAAAAAAAAAAAACAAATCGAGACGTGTTAATCTGTCTATCAGAAATGGTATTTTTATATTCCACCAGCTGTGACTGATTATTTACTATAGTGGACCCGTGTGTGACCTTTCCCAGGATTCAGTGTGACATGCATGCACACAGGGAAACATGGGAACAGTTTAATGCGGCCCCTAAACCCACAGCTCTCACCTCGGCAAATATTTACTCCTGTCGTAAATTACTGCCTCTGCGGAGGTGCGCGTGTCCAAACTTCGACATTGCTCCAGCCCGACCAGCTGATTCATGTTGGAAAAGTCAGTGTAGGAATATGCCGCCTTCCTCCGGGGTTTCTCAGGACACTGCTGAGAGGGCAAGAGCATGAGGCCCGGAGATAGGCTGATGAGAAACTATGCAGTTTTTCATTTTAAATGGGCTGAAATTCTGCACAGAGGGGACATTCTAGTCCCATGATGTCATCAAGTGAAGCTTCCAACTTGATGAAGGGTGAGGCTCTTCCCAATAGCCATCTGTTTTTCAGGCTTTTGTATAGTCTCTTTGACCCAAACATTATCTGAATCAGATTTGAGCACCATCAGTGGCGCAACACACAGAGACAGATAATCCTCTCTCTGAAAAATGACTAATATTGGAGACTTATTTTAGTTGTTACCATGGCTATGTAAAGCAGAGATCACCAACTTTTCGACACTGAGAGCTGCTTCTTGGTTATCAGAATCAGAATCATATTTATTGCCAAGTATGTAGAACACACAAGGAATTTGTTTCCGGTAGAACACGCTGCACTAGTATCGTCATAAAAAAAACTGCTAAGTGGCACTATACAGTTCCATTTTGGCTACTGTTGAAAGAGTTCAAAGAGTTCAAAGAGTTAATGGCTTGGGGGAAGAAGCGCCTGCCTGAGGAGTAGCTGGAAAAGGTGGTGGGCAGGGTGCGGAGGGTCCAGTAGGATTTTCCGCGCCCTAGTTTGGATTCTTGCAGTGTGCAAGTCCTCGAGAGTGGGTAGGGCGGTGCCAATGATTTTTTCCGCCATCCGTTGAAGTCGGATTTTGTCCATTTTTGTGGCGGCCCCGAACCAAACGGTGATGGAAGAACACAGGATGGATTCGATGACAGCCGTGTAGAAATGTTGCAGCACCTCCTGTGGCAGGCCATGCTTCTTTAGCAGCCTCAGGAAGTACATTCTCTGTTGGGCCTTTTTCAGGATAGAGTTGGTGCTGACCTCCCACCTCATGTCCTGGGTTCCCAGGAACTTGAAGGTCTCAACGGTTGACACAAGGCAGTTGGATAGTGTGAGGGGTAGCTGTGGTGATGGATGTTTCCTGAAGTGCACAATCACCTCAACTGTCTTGAACGTGTTCAGCTCCAGGTTGTGACGGCTGCACCAGAGTTCCAGCTGCTCCACTTGTTGTCGGTACGCAGACTCTTTGATGAGACCGATGACCGTGGTGTCGTCTGCGAACTTTATGAATTTGACAGCTGGGTGCGTTGAGGTGCAGTCGTTCGTGTAGAGAGAGAAGAGCAATAGAGAGAGGACGCATCCCCGCGGGTCTCCAGTGCTCGTTGTTCGTGTTGTGGATGATATATTTCCCAGTCTGACCTGTTGTGTCCGTCCTGTCAGGAAGCTGAGGGTCCACTGGCAGATCGTAGAGAACACACCAAGCTGGAGAAGTTTGAGGATGAGGAGTTCTTGGATGATGGTAACAGGATCCTTGCGTAGGTTCCTGTGTTGTCAAGGTGGTCGAGGATGTGGTGCAGTCCGATGTTGACTGCATCCTCCACAGACCTGTTTGTCCGGCAGGCAAACTGAAGAGGATCTAGCAGAGGTCCGGTGATGTTCTTTAGGTGGTTCAGCACGAGGCGTTCAAAGGACTTCATGACCACAGACGTCAGAGCAACAGGTCTATAGTCGTTCAATCCCGAGGGTGCTGGTTTCTTTGGAACTGGGACGATAGTAGACTGTTTGAAGCAGGATGGGACTTCACACTGCTCCAGGGATCTGTTGAAGATTTGTGTGAAGACCGGAGCCAGCTGGTCAGCGCAGACTTTCAGGCAGGAGGGGGACACTCTGGCAGGTCCCGCAGCTTTCTTGATCTTCTGATGCTTGAAGAGCCGTCTAACGTCCAGTTCGTGGATCTGTAGGGCAGAGGGCGAGAGATACGGTAGTTTCTGGTAATGGTGGGCAGACCAGGGAAATGGGGGTGTCCTTTTCAAATCGGCAAAAGTATGTATTTAACTCATCAGCCATACCATTGTTGTACACTGCTTGGGGGGATGGTAAACGATAATTTGTTATTGCTTTCAGGCCATTCCACACCGATGCAGAGTCGTTAGCGGAGAACTGTTTGTTAAGCCTCTCCACATAACTTAATAATAGCAGTGTACAACAATTTGCGATTTTAATTTCCTTGTAAACTGCTCGATCGCCGCTTTTAAATGCGGATTCTTTCTCTTTCCTAAGCTGCCTGAGTTTGGGAGTGAACCATGGCTTGTTGTTGTTGAATGAGCGGAAGGACTTTGTTGGTACACACATGTCCTCACTGAAACTGATGTATGATGTTACAGTGTCTGTGTATTCATGTGTATTATGTGTGTATATGTGACACCACTTTAAGATAATAATTGAAAATGTACTCAGTCAGGTGCTTGAAGAGAGGATCTAGGTATTTGTGGAGTGTGAGAGAGAGGACATTGTTGTAAAGATTTATGTTGGACCACATATGTCCAGATTCTCAGGATGCGAAAAATGATTTTCCCAAACACCCGGATAGGAGTGGAGACAAAACACTCATGGATTGAAAGAATGCTAAACTATATTGTCTCTTGTTATTAGCATTGTCTGAAACTCATGACAAAAAGCTACCATACAACAGGGCAGACAACTCTGAAAAGTTACCTGCCTGGCCATAAAGTTGCCGAAACCTATTTTTCTCAACTTGAAACACAATAAGACCAATAATCGCAATAAAAAAATAACCATTGTTTCGAAGTATAAATGTTTGGTTTTTTTTTTTAATTAAGGAAGTACCTACCGCAAATGCTCCCTTGCTTAATTTATGGTATACATCCCTTGCTGAAGATCCAGTTGTCGTTTGTCATCATGGTGCACAATGCAATGTTTGCGTTGCGTTGTCTGCTAAAAGCTACATGGATTCCTCTTTCTAAGCGCCTTTCAAAACTCTCAAGTACACTTTACGGTCACAATACAGTCCGAAGCACGAAACAGACTTCTGATTGGCTGCCGTGCTGAGTATGCAAATTGTCAAACGAACGTTCGTTTTACAATTTGCAGACGGGCAGACGTTATTTCAAACACTGGTATTAGCCTAGTGGTACAGGATGCAAATTGTGGCTGCGCTGCAAATTACGTGTGACGTTATAGCAGATTGGTGGAAAATAAACATTTTCAGCCAAAACATGTGATTTAGTCAAACCAGTCTTCTATCTTCATGATAAATTATAATGAAAACTGACATAGACATGCTAAGGAAAATGATCACTGATGTTTTTCAAAATCTTAAAACAATGGCAATACAGTGAGACCTTGGCTTACAAACTTAATTGGTTCCCAGACAGAGTGTGTAAGGTGAAAAGTGTCTATCCCCCCAAAAAATTGAATGGTCTGCTTCTGCTTGTCCTCTTGAAGGCAAATCAAATCCTCTGTGTTGAGGACCTCATTTTGGTCAGCAACAAGCTCCTCGATGTCATCTGCATCCACTTGTCATCTGCATCCGCCGATGATTCCACGGACGCGGAATAAAACGCGACAAAAGAAGGCGGGGCGGGGTGTGCGATCTGTCCAGCACATTCGCGATCCCGGAAAGCACCAAATTTATGCGATCGCGGCTAACAATCACCTCGGGAAAAGAAAACTCTTGGACTGGCCAGCACAAGACACAGCGACACACACTCGTTGAAATGAAATGAAAGTGTCTTCTTCGGCTGGCGGAGGTCGCGAGCGACGGTCCCGTCCCAGCTGTCAACTCTCACGTGACAAGTTCGGTGTCATTAGTCACGTGAAAGCATCGACTAAATAACGCCTTTGTGTAAAGCTTTTAGGCAAAGGATGGTAGCAATGGTGAACGGTACCGGGCTCTTTATTTTTAGAATGGTCGTAGAAAGTTACTCTCAAGGAAGTGACACACAGCGTGAGAAATGTGTCAGGATGAGATTCACATGACAGCCACGGTGTGCACATGTGACGCTACAAACGCACACCTCGTTCGTTTCTCAATGATCACCTTCTTCTCCTCGACGGTGATTATTAAGGGATCATCTTGCATTCATTTCCTAATATAAAATTATCTGCAAAAAGCTCCTCGGAGGCGATCGACGTGTGAATTTAGAGAGAGGGGGTGTGGAAAGGTGCACCGGCTGGAGCGCTGTTCGTCGTGTGCTTCCGCCGAAGATCTGAAGATCACTCCGCCAGATCAGAAGATCACTCCGCCAGCCGTGGTGGGTGTGCATCGCGAAAAGTAGTGCGTATTTCAAGTTTTAATTTTCATAAATTTGACGTTCGTAAACTGAAAAGTTCGTAAGGTAAGGTGTTCATAAGCCGAGGTCTCACTGTATGTTTTTTTACCAGTCACACGGACCTTCGTGATTCCTTAAATCTCATCTCATCTCATCTCATCTCATTTTCTGTACCGCTTATTCCTCATTAGGGTCGCGGGGGTTGCTGGAGCCTATCTCAGCTGTCTTCGGGCACGAGGCAGGGGACACCCCGAATTGGTTGCCAGCCAATCACAGGGCACACAAAGACATACAACAGTCACTCTCACACTCACACCTAGGGACAATTTGGAGTGGTCAATCTGCCTACCATGCATGTTTTTGGAGTGTGGGAGGAAACCGGAGGACCCGGAGAAAACCCACGCGGGTCCGGGGAGAACATGCAAACTCCACACAGGGAGGCCGGACCGGGATGCAAACGGGCGACCTCTGCACTGTGAAGCCGGTGTGCTAACCACTCGACTACCGGCCCGCCCCGATTCCTTAAATAAAATTATAATTTTGCGATGTAGAGCGCCATACTTCAATGTAACTGGTTCGCTCAGCTTTTGCAGAAATGCAACAGTTGCGCGTATCACCTTAAAAACAACCACCAAAGAGAGAGTAAGCGCAACAAGCAGATCGCCGGGATTTTCTTCATGGGAATGTTTGTTTTTGTGGCTGTGATTGGGACAGAAGAAATGTCACTTGAGTGTGAGAGTAAGCAGTGGGGAATGAAGAAGACCCTCACCGGGGACCATTAGCTGTGTGGGACTTGCAGGGTTTTGACATTGATCAAAGAGAAAGCACAAGGGGAAGCTCTTTCTGGCTCACATCCAGATGTGAGCCAATTATTTTACCTTAGTGGTCTCAGGAGGAAATTAAAGGCTGATCATCACCTTGATGTTGGGAAAAGTTATCTGTGACGGCTCATGTGGATGCTTAAAAAGACAAACAGCACCTGTGCATGTCTGTCCGGTTATGGAGGATCCCTCGACTGGCCCAGATGACGCTCCATGCGCCCACCATCATGGTCTCCTTAGGGGCAGTGATGCTTGTGCGGAGGTTTCACGCTCCTCTGCAGTTAGGACACACCTATGTGTGTACTTCAACGCCACGCTACCAGGTAGGATTTTCCTTGCACGCCACAGAAACAAAAAAAACAAAACAAAACAAAACAAAACAAAACAAAACAAAGATCTGTCCTTTTGATGGATTGTGCCTTAATGCATCACCTCCTTCAATTGCTGGTCACAAATTGTCCAAAATATGTACCGTGGGCTATCATGGGTTGACTGTGCCTGATTGGCTCCATAAATGCAAAAGAAAGCACTGGTTGTGCCAAATCGATTGCCATTAGCACACAAATGCAGTTTTCCCCTTGCACTGGATACAAGATCAACTTTTACTCTTCTCTTTTTGTCATTGTTCTGCTCAGGATGCAGAGAAACTTCCAGGAAATGTAGTTGCTAGGAAGGAGCTTGCTGCCAAATTAGCATTGAAAGGAGGACACACATATTTGTTTTTACTATGCTTCCAGGCTGCCTCGGGTTAAAACCGCCTCTTTGGTAAATTTTGATTGCTGTAATGTGCTTGTTGTATTACTTGTGTTGTTTTTTTATGCTGAGCAAAAACACGTCAGTGAATCAGCAACTTGCTAAATCAGTATTCAACATCTTCAGCGAGTATTATCCGAATTTGGATTCAGCTAGGTCTTTGATGGATCCATTAGTAGTCCCTGGATGTTGTGTCGGCCTCCCACTAATTGTGCTGCACTTAAATGTTGGGGTTGTCAAATATTTGGCATTCAAGACAAAAAAATGTTCGCCTCATTGCATAATTGCTCGTGTCATTTTACCTTAGTGTCAGATTATCAATGAAAACAATACAGATATGACTGAATTTTTTTTTTTTTACTTGCCGTGTGTAGTATCTGAGACGTCCTGGTCAATGTAAAGGGCAAATGTTGAATCGGGGCAACAGGAATCTTTGTGTATGGTGAATTTGTTGTCGATTAGCATAATTTCAGAAAACAGTACTGTCACAATCTGTTTGGAAACCAACGGGTGGCGCTGTCGGCCCCCCTGCACCTGCACACGTGTTGGTTGTTCCAATCAGTGGTAGTTAAAAGGACTCCCGGCATGACCATTCGTTGTCGGGTCATTGTATGTGTTGCTTCACCCTCGCAGATTTTGTTCCTGCTGACTTTATTCATTGGCCGAAATAATGTCTGCCTGGATGCCCGGGGCGTGCAACTTTTAGGTTGGGCGTACAACTTACAAAACGTCTCTGCCCGGGTGGCCGACAGCTTTTTGGAGAAAAAAAAAACAAAGAAAAACAAGTGGGTTTTTTTCAAATCAAATGTTTGCTTTTTTCAATAGAGCAAACATTTGAACGAAGATTTCTTCGTTTGGTTTGGAAATGTCTGAATTTTGGCAATTTGCATACTCAGCACGGCAGCCAATCAGAAGCCTGCTTTGTGCTTCCGGACTTTCCCGAGCGTTATAAGGTCGTGCATTTGCATATCATTTTCCAAAGTAGAGGCACAGAACCTCAGCCCCAGAAGAAAGATTCAAAAGAAGCTAACAAAATTTATGACGCTACAAAACGTAAATGAACATTATCCCGTGGCTAGTTTGAGAGTTTTTTAAGACGCTTAGGAATTAAATGTATTATTGTTATTATTAAAAGCATCGTGAAAAAAGGAGTTCACATGGCTTGTAGCAGACGACGTAACCCAAACATTGCATTGTGCAACATGCTGAACAGCGTATGGACAAATGACAACTGGAGCAAAATTATCAGCAAGGGATATTTACGATGAATTAAGCAAGGGCGCATTTGTGGTAGGTACATCCTTAATAAAAACAATCCTTAATACTTTTAACAATGGGTTCTTTTGCGATTAGTCGTCGTATTGTGTTTCAAGTTGGAGTCCAAGATGGCGCCCGAGTAGGCAGCCGTCAGCAAGTGGTCTCATGAGCCTTGCTTTTTTGTTGTTTTTGTCTTGTTTTCTGTTTTCTTTTGTCACTTTGTGTTGTTGTGCGTCGTGTGGAATGGATACGGATTGTTTTTCAGCATTTTTGATCACGACATTCATCAAGGAGGAGACTGTACTGAGCGGTTGCGCCTTTTCGGCAGCATGAATATACCAGTACTGTTTTTGACTGGGAGTAATGTCGGTGCCATTCGACTGTCATCGCTGGACAGCTCTTGGGCCATTGTGCTTTTTTGCGCCTGTAATGGGCAGCATCTTCACAGCCCCGCTTTGTTCAGCGGAAAGGTCGGTCGGTGCTGTTGGACAGTCTGCGGCTGGATGGATTCATGGCTTGTGGAGCCTGCGATAAGAAGAAAGGAGCGTCAGCGCAGAGCGCCGATGCGCATTTGGAAGTGCTGCGGCTTGGAATTGAAGCGGATTTATTTGGGAAGGGTCGAGTCTGTGAGTCCGAGATGAGTCTGATTCTCGCTGTCTCGTGACAGCTCCTTTTATACCATTTTCAAGCGTGTGATATGCGTCAGGGTGCGACGCACATCAAAAAGATCAAGGGCTTGAAAGACATCCAAGCTGCGATGCGCACCGGTGACGCCACAAGGCCACTTAACTTTACATTTTGTCATGAGTTTCAGACACTGTTTTATTTAATACAATTTGTGAATTTTACCCCGTTGCTCCCTCATGCCTGCTTTTTTGGGATCTACCACCATGCAAACCGTGACAGAATGACCTGACCTACCATCGGATCCTGCAGGTACAACGGACCGGTCTCATTTCCACCCTGTGCCTGGCAGTGCAACGTTCACATCGAGCCATGCTTCGTCGCGTGATTGTGTGAATGGGGTCACACTCACGTCCATGACGAGCCGTGCCACGTCCACGTCAGGCCGAGACCACTTTCCAGGTGGCCGTCCAGGGTGAATCTTGGTGCCTGGCAGTGCACGTCCATGTCCAGCCATGCGTCGTCGTGTATGCTTGAATCGAGTCACATCCACGACGAGTCGTGCCACGTCCACGTCAGGCTGAGACCCGACTCACCGCTGGATCCCGCAGGTGTAAAGAACTGGTCTCGTTTCCACCCTGTTCCGGGCAGTGCACGTCTACATTGGGCCATGCTTAGTCATGTGATGGTTTGAATGGAGTCGCCTTCACGTCCATGACGAGCCTTGCCGCATCGGGTCCACGTCAAGGTCCGGATACATGTAGAAAACGTGCCAAGACCTGTTCCCATGTGGCCGTCCGGGGTGCCACTCTGCGCATGGCAGACCACATCACGTCCACGCTGAGCCATGCTTCGGCGTGGTTGTTTGAATTGAGTCACATCCATGACGAGCTGTGCCACGTCCACGTCCATGTCAGGCCGAGTTACATTCCCATCAGGCCGTCACCTTTTAATAATAATAATAAAACATTTTGGGAGACTATTCGAACTTCTGGAATCAGTCCCTTGAGGGGGGGGGGTACGGTCACAATCTGGTTGGCGACCAACGGGTGATGCTGTAGGCCCCGCCTGCACCTGGACAGGTGATGGTTGTTCCAATCAGTGGCAGTTAAAAGGACTCGTGGCAGTTAAAAGGACCATTCATTGTCGGGTCATTGTATGTGTTTGCTTCACCCTGTCAGATTTTGTTCCTGCTGGCTTTATTTAATACAATTTCTCAATTACACCCTGCTGCTCCCTCCTGCCTGCATTGTTTGGGATCCACCACCATCACCACCATGCAAACCGTGACAAGTACAGTAAATGTTTCCGTTTCAACATACCCTATTTACATTTTTACCGCTGTTACAGTCGCATTCCAAAGTCCTCATCAATTTACTTTCCATTTGCCAATTTTGCCGAATTTTGTGAAAGAAGAAGGTTACGTTCCTCATCAAGTGTTTAATGCTGAGGAAACCGGCCTCTCCATTCCATCAAGCCATCAACGGCCATCACAAAGGTAAATAAAATGACTTTCTTATACTGTACAGTTTATTTCTTTAATTATAATACCCTAGCACATTTATTATACATACAATAAGGTATAGTTTGTGTAGTTTTAAGGCTTAGAAAATTAGAAAGTAGAAAATTAGGTTTTATGGGGACCTGGGAACGGATTATTCTCATTTTAATGGTTTCCAATGGAAAATTAATTTTTGGGATATGCACTTTTTTATACAATCTGTCTAGGAACCAATTATGTTTGTTCATTTCTACTGTATTATATGTTAATATTTTAACTTTTATAAAGTTTCATACATCATCCTTTTATTGGGATAGGTTCCAACAAACTACCATTGTAATGTGCAGATTTCTTCGAGGTACGTTGTAACGAGCTTTGACTGTACTTAAATGTCAGAGAACTCTATATTTAGCATTTTTCAAGGGGTTGAGATGAATACAGTAAAGTCTCGTTATATCGATATCGGTTATATCGATAGTACTGCTTATTACGATACTATTTCTATGAAGGCAAGGAGAAAATTTACATGACGCAGGATCGGATATATTGATAGTCCAGTTATATCGATATTTTTTCCGACTCCCGAGAATATCGATATAACGAGACTTTACTGTATTTATTTTCCAGAAAAAAAGTTCAAACATGAGCAAAGTGGTATTTTTCAAGAAAAAAATATTGCATTCAACAGTTTGGGTTTTCCAAATGTCACATTGCAATATTGGGACGTTAAAGTCAACACTGAACAAGGGAAGAAAGCCTTAAATGAGCTGGCCAATTTCAAAATTATTTTTTTTTCTCAGAATGCTTCTTGAAAAAATATATAGGCCCTTTTCTTTGTTTGCGGTGCAGAGGGTAGTCATACTTGCAGTAAAAAGGTGAAGAACTGCAGCATTACGGCAGAAGGCTCTTGACCAGTCCACCTGTCTCGCATGTTCATCTATTGTGCTCACCTATGGCTGTTCGGGGAGAGCATGACAATCGAAGGAAACCCTACCGACACAACAGGTCCTCCTAAAACAACCGCTTCTTTAACCGCCCCTGCTGGTACAGAGACTTGCTAATATGTGATGAGGCAACACCTGGCAAACATCCTTTGAAGAGGCATGAACAATACGTGCAACCCCCCCACCCCACATACACACACACATACACACGATCCCTTTGCTTGATGAAACTTTGAAATCCAATTTTCGGCTGGGAGTGAGGGCTGCTTGGTGGCAATGAAAGGTTCGATGTGTCAGATTGTGTGAAGGGGATATCCAAGGCTCACTGTTTTGCCTCGTAGCCCTACTTCATCTAACAATGTCAATATGACTCCTCAACTCATTCACTTGGTATGTACATGGCATGTGTTTATCCTGTGTCACTATGAATCATACTTATCCCACAATAATGCTCACAGGGAGATTATTTTTGTCAAATTGTGTTGAACATCTGACTGAACATCTGCATAGACTACAGACTTTGCTGGACATTCGTCATCTGATTTATTTATTTATTTTTCACCTTTTCTACACACATCACAGGAATAGAAAAAACAAAACAAACCAACCAAATAAGAAATAAAAATGTGGTTAGAAGATGAAGTTGTGGTGAATCGTGTTGAGTTGCTTTGGATAAACTAGATGGATTGGAATTTTTGTGTTGTATAGGTCACAGGTGGAAGTTAGTCTCATATTGTTGGCCTCATAGCGTCATTAGCTGAGTCATTTAAGTACGTTTTTGAAAAACAAGGAAACAGGAAGACTCCAGTTGCTTTTGTTTAGCCATAGAAAACCATGACCTGGATGACTGACAGCCTAACAGCAGTCTGTTTGATCTTTGCGATTTTCATATTCTGCCTGGATTTCAATAGTTTTGCCAAGGGAAAGGCATTTTTAGCAGAGTGGCAGTTGAATGAAGTTCCACTGTCTGTCTTTGTGCTCTCTGCCAGCATCTGAATGTGAGACTCCCCCTCCCCCCCACACAAACTATTTTCCTTTCCCATGGCTTTGAGAGTGCAGCTTGCTCTTTCTTTCTGAACTTTCCCAGCAGTCTATTTGCGCTTTTCCTTTTTGGGTGGGAGGTAATTTTGTAATTTGTTTGGGACACACTGGAGGCATGTTTGTTTTATGATATGGCAGTGTCACCGCACTAACAACTGCTGTAGCCATTTGCTCTATCTGTAGTTTGCCTTGAAAGCCCTTTTGCTGCTCAATCACCTGCTTGTGGAATGATTACACAATGGATTGCGAGTCATAGTAATATTTGAGTCGCCACATTTCAACCTCAATATTCTGTCACATTACAAACTTTTGTGCTCATTCTGCATTGTATTACAAAAGTGACCGAAGAACCAGGTCATTCTTTCTGAATGAAAGAAAAAGAAGAAGGGGGAACTTAATGCAGACAATCAGCCCGTTTCCACAGGCTGATTAATTCCTTACACGGAGCTTTGTCGCCCTCTTCTGCCTCTTTTTGGTGCAACACGAAGTTTTGCACAAAGTACAGCAAAATGCATTGACGTGATGGAAGGACTGCTACAATGGGTCCTTTTTTCAGTCAGGGGCGTTCCTTCAGTGACGTAGGGTAAGGACTCGTCACCAACTCAAAAACATGACTTCCCGAATATTCAGCGTGAGTCTTAAACTGTAAAATATAGCTATATGTGGTGGAATCTGGGCAGGCTGGGCGCGCCTTCACGAATTTCCGAATTCCACCAGAACCGCTGGGCGATGAGCTGGATCGTCCTGTTGACCCCCGGGTGACAGGCGACCCTGGAGGTGTGTCCCCAGAGTAGCACCTCGGTGCGTAGCGCGGGGGACGAACAGGCGATCCTACCGGGCAACCCTTGGGAATAGGGTTACCCCCCTGGGCCTCCTGGACTTTCCTCTCAACCTCCCACCGCAGGGCGCCCAGGATGTGTTGCGCCGGCAGGATGTTGGCAATGACCTCCTCCTTCTCTGCCGGCTCGTGGATGCGAGCTAGGGCGTCAGGCTTGGTGTTCTGCGACCCTAGGCAGTAGGTGAGAGTGAAGTTCAATCGCGTGAGGAACAGCGCCCATCGGGCCTGCCGCGAGTTGAGTCTCTTGGCGGGCCGAATGGCGGCCAGGTTCTTGTGGTCTGTGAATACTGTGAAGTGTTGTTTGGCCCCCTCAAGCCAGTGTCTCCATTCCTGCAGCGGCAGGATGACCGCCAGCAGTTCCCGGTTCTGGCAGGAGAAGAAGGTGCATGGGTGGAGCTTCTGGTCGACCGGGGAGTGCTGGGATAGGACCACCGCCACTCCGGACTCAGATGCGTCGACCGCGAACGCGAGGTCCGGGTCAGGGTGACGTAAGACCGGAATGTTGGAGAAGGCTTGACGGAGGCGGCTAAACGCCCCCTCTGCGTCGGGTGTCCACCTGAATGGGACCTTGGTGGATGTAAGGTTAGTGAGGGGGAGTGCCTTCTGATTATAACCGCGGATAAAGCGGCGGTAGAAATTGGCAAACCCAAAAAATCGCTGGAGTTGTTTACGCGTCTTCGGGGTTGGCCACGATACCACCGCTTTGGTTTTGGTGGGATCGGCCCGAAGCTGCCCCTGCTCCACGACGAACCCCAGAAAAGACAGAGCGGACGTGGAACTCGCACTTCTTTGCCTTCACGAAGAGCCGTCGGACGTGCTGCCGGTGTTCTTCTGTAGATTTGGAAAACATGAGGATGTAATCTAAGTAAACAAACACAAAACCGTTTAGAAAGTCCCTGAGCACATCATTGATGAGGTTTTGGAATACGGCGGGAGCGTTGATGAGTCCGAACGGCATCACCAGGTATTCAAAATGCCCCAAAGGCGTTTTGAATGCGGTTTCCCACTCGTCCCCCTCTCTGATGCGAACCAGATGATATGCGCTTGGTAGATCCAATTTGGTAAAAATGGTCGCCGATTGAAGAGGCGCGAAGGCTGAACCCATGAGAGGTAGAGGGTATTTGTTGCGAATGGTGATGTCGTTCAGACCCCGATAGTCGACACACGGACGCAGGGATCTGTCTTTCTTTTCCATAAAGAAGAACCCTGCGCCGAGCAGGGAACGCGAGGGTCGGATAAGTCCCGCCGCAAGGGAAAAGTCTATGTATGTGCTCAGGGCTTCTTGTTCCGGGTGTGAGATATGGAGTCTGGAGTCCGGTAGTTGGGCCCCTGGCTGCAGTTCAATCGCGCAGTCATACGGTCGGTGGGGCGGCAGGGATTGCGCGTTGTCCTTGCTGAACGTCTCCCGCAGCTCATGGTAACAACGTGGCACGTCCTCAAGACGAATCTCTTTGGGCGGGCCACCGCGGGAGGGGTCTCGCCCTGCCGTAGCCGAGTGTAGGCAATTGGCATAGCAGTAGGGACTCAAACCCTGTATGGTGGGACCCTCCCAAGAAATGGAAGGGTCATGAGTGCTGAGCCAAGGGAGGCCCAGTACGAGTGGCACATTGCGGGAGGGCATAACAAAGAATTGGCGGTGTTCAACATGGTTACCCGATAACCTGAGTTTAAGCGGTACGGTGATGCGGGTAACCTTGGCCAGTAGTTGACCATTGAGGTCAAGAATCTCCTTGGGGGTCTGGAGATTCTCTAAGTCGCAGCCCAATGATTCGGCTAGTTGGGGATCGATGAAGCACCCATCTGCCCCCAAATCCACTAGCGGCCGTATAGCGGGGCGTTGGACGGGCCAATTAATTCGCCGTCCAACTCCAGTCACGTAACGGGTGCCGTGCTAGCCGCCTCCCGAGGTTGCCGCGGTCGCCGTTTAGATGCCGTTTAGGCCGTCGCCGTTCAGACGTTGGGCCGCTGGTTGCCTTGCTCCCGCTACCTCTCCTGAAGGCGATGGTCCAGGCTGATGACGATGTCGATCATTTCGCAGAGGGTGGTGCTAGCGTCGCGGGTGGCCAACTCGTCTTTGAGAGCAGCGCTCAATCCGCGATGAAATACTCCCCTCAGCGCTCGATCGTTGTAGCCACTGCCAGCAGCCTGGATGCCGAAGGCGATCGAGTATTCCGCGGCCGAACGGGAACCCTGGACGCAGTCGTGGAGGAGCCCCTCTGCCTCGACTTCCGTGACCGGGTGGTGGAAGACCTGGCGCAGCTCGGCCACGAAGTCCGAATACGAAGCACAAAGTTCAGGTTGGGACTCCCGGACGGCCAGCACCCAGGTCTCTGCCTGACCCGTGAGCAGGCTGGTGATGAAGGCTACCTTTGCCTCATCGCTAACGTAGGCGGAGGGTTGTGGATCTAACACGAGCGAGCACTGCATCAGAAGCTGAGCGCAGCGCCCGGGTTCGCCTACGTAGCGTGAGGGGTTAGGTAAGGATAGCTCGCGCCTACTCACGAGAGGGGAGGAAGGGGCCGTAGGGGTGGCGAATCGTGTCTCTACCTCCTGTAAGCGTTGAGCCAGCGTGGACACGGTTTGGCGGACTTCGACGATCGCTTGAGCCAGCTGGCTCGAACGCTCCGCCTGAGGGGAAAGGGTGGCTAAAAATTTGTCTCCACCGGCGAGATCCATGGGTGGTCGGTGTATTATGTCACATCCGCTCGAGGAGTTGTGACAGAACTCAAGGGACGACAGGCTTCTTGAGTAAAAGACACATTGCCAATAATGTTCGTCTTGTATTGGATATTCTTGATTATCAGGAACTTATTAACCACAATAGTTTTATTTTATTTCTCGATTTTTACAAAGCCTTTGACACTTTGGAACACCGTTTTATTTTTCAATCACTTAATAAGTTTGGTTTTGGAAACTACTTTACTCAGGCTGTTAAGACACTGTACACCAACTGCAACTCCTCAATACTGCTTAAATATGGTACGTCCCCTCGCTTCAACGTCTCCCGTGGCATCCGTCAAGGTTGTCCCATTTCTCCCTATTTATTCTTACTTTCAGCACAAATCCTATCACTGTTGGTCACTGAAAGCGAGATCCAAGGGATCGAAGTAGCGGGCAGGCAGGTTGTGATGAGCCAGGTGGCAGATGACACCACACTCTTCCTGAAAAATCCTGAGCAAATTCCAAGGGCCATAGCTCTGGTTAAAGAGTTTTCCAAAGCGTCAGGTCTTTCGCTTAATATAAATAAATGTGAGTTGTTAGCTGTGAAATCATGTCATGAGTCTATGCTATACAACATACCTGTTAAAAATCAAGTGACGTACCTAGGTGTTGTCATAGCCAAAGACGACGAAGAGCGTTGTCATTTGAACCTCGATCCAATAATTGATAAAACCAAGAAGCGCTTTAATCACTGGTTACAAAGGGATCTATCACTCAACGGAAGAATACTGCTAGCAAAAAGTGAGGGAATCTCTCGGTTTGTATATCCTACAATGGCTTTAAATGTGGATCCAAGCACATGTAAGACAATGGACAAAATAATGTATAACTTTGTATGGAAAAATAAAACTCATTATATAAGAAACTCAGTCATATCCAGGACGTTAAAGGAGGGAGGCCTAATTTTTTTGGACTTTACTTCTCTAAACTATACGTTTAAGATTAACTGGCTGCGTAATTATCTGTGTAGCCCTGATGCAATCTGGAATTTCATTCCAAAATCCATGTTTTCCCGACTTGGTGGTCTGTCTTTCTTGCTGAAATGTAATTATAAGGTTGAAAAATTGCCTGTTAACCTATCAAAATTTCATAAACAAATTTTATTAGCCTGGTGCCTAATGTATAACCATTCTTTCTCTCCGCATTCATGTATGATCTGGAATAACTGTCATATTTTGTACAAAAACAAATCACTGTTTTTGTGTAGATGGATTGACTGGGGTATCATTTATGTAAAGCAACTTTTTAACACAAACAATGTTTTAATGAACTATGCTGAGTTTCTCAATACGCATCAAATCCCTGTGACCCCTAAGGACTTTGCCATTGTTATGGATGCCATCCCAAGTGGTATCATAAGCCTGTTCAAGGGTCACTCCGCTACTCCCGACAGACCACCGCCAATTCCAGTGACAGAAACTGCCCTGGGGAAACTCTGTTTCTCATCAATTGCTCGAAATCGGAACCGTGCAATTCAACATTTGTTTCAAAAATCTTTTGTGACGGTTCCCTACGTTGTTCATCACTGGAGAACGTATGTCCCAAATATTCCATGGGAAAAGGTTTGGACCCTCCCTTATAAATTTTTCATCACAAACCAACAAAGAGAAATAACCTACAAACTTTTGCACCGTTGCTATCCCGTTAAACATAAGATACGGTCCTTACAGGATATATCTTGTACATTTTGTGAAGCTGAGCCTGAAACTGCAACTCACCTCTTCTGGGCTTGTCCCGAAACTACTCGCTTCTGGAAACACTTTGTCAAATACGTTCAATGTAAAGTCACTTCTCTGTTCATATTTCATTCCAAAGACATGCTGTTTGGATATTACAACAAGACCAACGATAAATATTTTATTATTAATTTATTAGTTTTTCTTGCCAAACATCATATTCATAAATCTAAATTTTGTGGGAGGAAACCCCTATTTGTAATATTTCAAAATGAAATGAAACTATATCAGAAACCAATTCAACCATCTGCCGACACAAATGCTATCAAAACACACGATTTGTTGATGAAATATGGCATAGGATGATGTGCTTGCCGAATTCATCTGGTGTGTCCCCCCTCTCTTTTTTGTCAATTTCACTATGTTGTGCAGACTCGATGGAATGTTAAAACCCCTGGCACCCCCCTTCCCCCGCTCTCTCTCTCTTCTATTTTGTTCTTCTCTCCTCTTTTTTCTTCTTGTAAAATGATTACCTGTCAGGAACTCCTCTATTTCCTGTGCGATCAGGTACTGTCTCATACGCGATTATGTCACCTAATGTATATTGCCAACTATTTAGAAAATATCAAGTATGCAGAAAGATTTGCCGAGACATACCTCAGATGTACTTTTAGAAGCTCCACAAGCTATTCAAAACCAATGGTTTTGTCTACTTCTGTTGTGTTTTATTTGCAGTGTTGTTTGTTTCTGTTGCTTTGTATGTTTGAATACCATTTGAATTAATAAAAAAAAAAGAACTCAAGGGATGACGGAAGATAGTCAAGGTTGGATACAAAATACACGGTGGAGACAGTGATTCTAAAAAGAGTCTTTACTGAGACACGTGGCAAAAACAGAAAGTCAGGCAAGGTAGGAGAGCAACAACAAAACAGACCTGCGTGTGGTAGGGTGACGGGGAACTTCCTGGAATACACCGACAACAACAGAACGGTAAGGGTGGCTTTTATAACCATAATGCACAATTAAGGAAATGGGGAACAGGTGCGTGAGTCCAGAGAGCTGGGAGGGAGGGGCCCGCTCCAGGAGCAGAGGAGGAAGAGACAGGAGGGGAGGGGCACGCTCCTGGCGTCGACGAGGATGTGACACCTCATCAATTGTGTTCTGTTAACTGGGTTGATAACTCTTTGCATCAAGTGTACAGATGGCTTGTGCGAGTTGTTTGTGAAGCCTGACTGATGGGATATTTTAACCTTGCAGTCTATATATATATATATATATATATATATATATATATATATATATATATATATATATATATATATATATATATATATATATATATATATATATATATATATATATATATATATATATATATATATATATATATATATATATATATATATATATATATATATATATATATATATATATATATATATATATATATATATATATATATATATATATTTTTTTTTTTTTAGTGTGGACCTCCTCGGTTTAACTGCAGCATTAGTGATGGGGATAAAAGGGTTTATAATGTTTTGGGTTCGAAGGTTAGGGTATCCAGTGTGGGATGGTAATCCAGACGGATTATAAAAAGGATCTGGTGAATATCGGACGAAATCCCACTCGGGGACATTCAGATCCTCTGTTTGTATGGAACTTACATGCTGTGTTTACTGAACTAAGATTTACTATGTTTTACATGAGGATGAGTTATTTGAAATAGTGAGGAATTTAACAAATGTATACAGGTATTTCCTGCATTAAAAATTGCGTGGCGGACGCCCCCAGTCAGACCGATTGATATCGCTTAACATAGCGCACAGCTCCAGTTATGCCCTTTGAAGGATTGATGCCTGTCTGCGGCATCTTGATATTTTAACTGCAGTCACAATACTGCACCACTACAAAAGCACTATAAGAACAGCAATGCACAGGAAAGACCTAAAATTCCGGGTCATATCCTCCTTCTCCAAGATCCTTTGCGCCTCCATGTCCAGCATGATAAATATTGGAATGAAGATGCCTTGTCAAAAATATATACTGTATCAATCATTCAAGTGTAATTATCATTTGAAAAACACCTCCAGAACAAAAAACTCAGATAAAGGTATTTATAAATTTCAAGGCTGCATAGATACATGCTTAATCGTGACATTTTATGAGTAATTCAATATACTTTTTGAGGCATGGAAAAAATATAAATGGTCTTAATACTCCTAATTAGTCGTTTTGGAATAAAATGCTGAGAATATGCGGACTCTTTTTTTTCTTCTCCCATCCCTCCTGTGTGCTTAGTTCTCTTGGCTGAATTATTCATACACATATATTAAATTGCACACAATATGCTGAAATGTGCAATCAGCACCTGTTCACATGCAAACTTGGCCCTCCTTTGCATCTTTGTAGAAACATTACACAGACCATTCTCTCAACAAGTAATTCAGATGGTTAACAGTGGGGACAAATGACCACGGCTCTCAAGCGTAACATGATTGATGAGGTATTTTTTTTTTTTTTAGTGAACTTTGTTCCACCTCAGATGCTGGACCCTGCCTGAGGCATAAATGCCAAATGGCGGACATTCAATACGGTTACAATGACAGGGGTTCCCCTTGGTGAAGAACACAGTGTCGGCCATGCATCTTTGCCAAGGGGCTCTGCCTACAGATGAGCCGGATCATTTTATATTACTCCGCTTCGGTGGAATCAAGTATTTTTTAACTTGTCTGTTTGTCATTACAATGAGTGGGATGTTGGCTGACCTGTGACTTGTTTTGAATTCTGAAATTCTTTTTTTTCCTCTATGGAAAACAGTTAAACTATTTAACACAGACATCTAACACACATCCGTCAATTTATTTATTTTCTGGACTGCTTATCCTCATTGGTTTTGCGGCTGAGGTTGCGGGAGCAACAGCCTGAACAGGTAGGCCCATATTTCCCTTTCCCCAGCAACTTCTTCTGGCTCTTCCCAGAGAGATTCCAAGTCATTCCCACACCACCCGGGAAACAGATTACCCCCAGTGTGTCCTGGGTCATCCCTGGAGCCTCGTGCAAGCGGGACATGCTCAGAACACCTCACCAGGTACATGTCCAGGTACCATCCAAATTAGATGCCCGAACCACCTCATCTGGCTCCTGTTGGAGAAGAAGTGGCTCTTAGCCCCTCCAGAATAATGGAGCTTCTCACCCCTCTCTAAGAGAAAGAGAGCACACCCTGCACATGGAACTCATTACGGCTGCTTGTAATCAATGATCTTGTTTTTTCATTAAAAAAAAAACACAAAAATGACAAGCGGCATTTTACATCTGCTCTACATCGTACATTGTTTAATTAAGTAAAAACAAGGAAACATACCGAATTCTAAAATAATTCAATAGCTGCAGCCTTAGTTTCAACTTTGCAAATGATGCATGACAGTCAGAATAATGTGTCATGCAGTACATGAAGGCATGTTGTAGCCTGAAAATGTATTTAAACACATATTTACTGTAATCAAGTTTGTCATACTGCACCAGTGTGGTTAAATGCGGTGAGATATAATTTGGGTTACATCGCTATGTTGGGAATGAAACAAAATGGAGGGCCTTTTGAACTTCTGACATGAACCTGTGCTAAAATGAGAGAGTGCTTCAAATGATTTCAGCTTAACTTTACATTCTACCCTTTCTTCTGTTTTGCTTTTAAAAGTCAACCTCCTATTCCGTCTGAGTACTTTGCCCTTTTCAGGCCTGTAAATCACTCCCAGCCACTTAGTGTTTTTATTGTCAACCTCTACTTTGGATTGGATGGGATTTGCCTTTATTAGTCTCGCAATGGAGAAATTTACATTTCACAGCAGCAAAGTTATGAAAGAAATGAAAGTAGAAAAGCAAAACACAGGAGCTGCTGGAAAGGCAGCCACTCTCGCGGCGCTGTCTTGAAGTCAAAAGAACAAAAGAAAAACTAAATAACAAATAACATGACAACACAAAGACACTGAGAGACATTCATTCTTAAGCACTTTCTGTCCCCTCTTTGTTACGTAAAGCAGTTCCAGATGAAAGAGGAGAGGATCAAAGCGTCTCTTCACCAGTGGATCAGGGACATCATGGTGGAATGTGCACGTCGACTACAAGCTAAATGTTGAAAGCAAACACGCAGCTGTAGCATCCATTGACGAAAAGAGATTGTCTCACATCTCCTGTCCCACATAAATCAGCTTCAATTCCATCCCGCGACAGTTCCATATACGCATCGCAAGATAGATACTTTCTTTCTATACTCATCTTTAAATCCTCTTGCATTACAAAAGTCAGTGTGGACCTTAAGGTCACCAGTTCCCAATATTCACATCGGCAAAATGGATTCCTAATGTTTTGTTAGATGCTGTTCATTTACTTAATTTTCAATTCTTAATTTTTACTTATTTTCATGCCTTTTTTTTCGCAGTTTAGCATGCCTAGGAAATGTGCAGATCTTTTCAGAAATTGTCAGAGACACACTTTGAATCAGTAAACTTTGATTAACCTTGCAAATTTAATCTACACTGTTGTAAAATTGAAGTTCTTGTTCAGCCAAATGGTTGACATTGGGGTGTACATGATTGGTAGCCTAATGAACTGTAGTTCAAATGTGGTGCAGGTTGGATATTGTGTTAAAAAATGTTAACAAGACAGGTCTAATCGTATCATCTGAACAGATTCAATAAAACATTTCCTCCTCAGTCCTTCAATGCGACCTGGATCTGAACATCCTGTCACGGTTTGCGAGGTGGTGATGGCAGGTGCGGATCCCAACAAGCAGGCAGGAGGGAGCAGAAGGTTGTTTGACAAATTGTATTAAAATAAAGTCAGCAGGAACAAAATGTAAAACATCAAAATCATCTGAATGGAAAAAATACAAAGTAGCAAAAGAAGACCAAAAGTAAAAGTCCGCCAAGGTTAAACAAACACATACACAATGCATGCAGCAAACAAGCAGCAAACAATGAACCGACCATAGATGGTCGTGCCGGGTGTCCTTTTAAGTGACAGTGATTATAATGATCAGCACCTGCGAGGCTGCCGGCAGGGCTGGCGTCGCCAATCTGATCGGGACGACCAGCACCTGTGCAGGTGCAGGCGGGGCCGAGAGCGCCCCCCGTTGGTCGCCAACCAGATCATGACAGTACCCCCCCTTCAAGGGGCTGCTTCCAGAAGTCCCAACAGTCTCCCAAAAGGTCCACTCGCCAGGGAACGGTCGGTGGAGAGGGCAACCGCTCTCTCTCCAGCACACGACGGGCGGCAACCCGATGGGAACGGGACTCGGCCTGGGGTGGACGAAGACGCGGCACGGATCGTCGTGGGCGTGAGTGCGATCCCTCTCGCACGTTCACGCGACGGCGCATGGCTCAACGTGGACGTCGCACTTCCAGGCGCAGAATGGCACCCCGTACGGCCGTATGGGACCAGGTCTCGGCCGGACGCCGACGTGGGCGTGAACTGCCCGGCACCGGGGGAACGAGACCAGTCCAGAGCCGCTCCGGGATCCAGCAGTGAGTGGGGTCTCGGACTGACGTTGACGCGGACGTTGCACGGCTCGTTGTGGATGAGACTCAATTCGTCATGCACAACGACAGCGTGGCTGGACGTGGGCGTGCACTGCCAGTCACCCAGTGTCACCCTGGACGGCCACCTGGAAGGAGGTCTCGGCCGGACGATTACGTGGACGTTACGGCTCGTCGAGTGACGCAATTCAAACTCGACGAGGCTCGGGCTAACGTGGACGTAGCATTGCCAGGCACAGGGTGGAAATGAGACAGGTCCGATGTACCTGCGGGATCCGATGGTTGGTCAGTTCATTCTGTCACGGTTTGCGAGGTGGTGATGGCGGGTGCGGATCCCAAGAAGCAGGCAGGAGGGAGCAGGAGGTTGTTTGACAAATTGTACTAAAATAAAGTCAACAGGAACAAAATGTAAAACATCAAAATCATCTGAATGGAAAAAATACATAGTAGCAAAAGAAGTCCAAAAGTAAAAGTCCGCCAAGGTTAAACAAACACATACACAATGCATGGAGCAAACAATCAGCAAACAATGAACCGACCACAGATGGTCGTGCCGGGTGTCCTTTTAAGTGACAGTGATTATAACGACCAGCACCTGCGAGGCTGCCGGCAGGGCTGGCGTCGCTACCCGTTGGTCGCCAATCTGATCGGGACGACCAGCACCTGTGCAGGTGCAGGCGGGGCCGACAGCGCCCCCCGTTGGTCACCAACCAGATCATGACACATCCTTAATGTCAAACTACTACCCTTCTGTCTTATGTCCACTCCCAAGATGTTTGGTCAGAGTACATGTTGAAAAAGGCCAGCAGAGCACCCAAGCACTGTAAGACACTCACTCGACTATGATGGCTGACATGTCTGCTTCATATTCAGCATACAGAAATATTTGAGTGTTTGGTATTCACGTGACACTGCATCAAGGCCACTGGAGTTCAATGTCCACTGAGTGAGCATTTCCCTTGAATTTGCAAAACACGTTGAGAAAAAGAAAAAGAACTCAGTTTAGATCTAGAATTCTCTATTGATATCTTTCCATTGATGTGTCAGTTTGAACTAAAAATGCAAATTATTCTAAAGCATGCATAATCAAATACCTCCACATGACATCATGACATCAGCCACCTTCCGGCATACCTTTCCAGCCGTGATCACAGGGTCACTGGGGTCAAAGCTAATTTCTCACCATGTACATTATCGATGAAGGGAGAGGTCCTTCCCTTGTGAATTGGGCCTACACTCGTCGCCACCTCGCATCTACCCGTGCGGGCCCGGGTAGAACTTGCAAACTCCACACAGGGAGGCCGGACCGGCCGGGTCTTGAGCTCACAACCTCTGCACGGTAAGGCCGGTGTGCTAACCACTGTATGGGCCGCCCTAACTACTAACATATACAATATATTTAAAATCAATGATTCAACTGGTTCAACTTTACATATTCTTTAATTGCCTGTGTTAAGATTTGCCGTGAGTAATTTTTAAAACATACGTCTAATGCTTGAGTTTATCTTGATATTGTGTAAGTATATTTTCATACATGTCAGTTCTTAATCGACATTTGGAAGAGGCCGATTCATATCCAAAGATATTGTTGATGATATTATTTTTGGATGAACCAATTGTGTTACCAAAATTATGTTACATAAGCCAGGTCTTAGCTGGTTTCACTATTACGCACCCTCAGGCAAGTTGGTTTGAACAAGATGTTTAGTTCACACTGAAATTCTTAGCTTTTCCTCAGAATTCCCGGGCCCTGACACCAACTGATTTACACCAAACCACTTTTCAGCAATGTGGGATAATAAACCACAGTCATACAATTCAGTACACACGTGGTAGGGTGGGGTTTGATTTGGTAGAATGGTCGATAGAGAATGCATCATTCCTCCAACGACCTGCATCCACATTTGCAGTATGTGGCCCACTTTGCCGTGCCTATTCTTGGTATCCTTGAGGGTAACATTTATATGAACTTGGACTGATGGGACATGCTGTTTTTTTCTGCACTAGCAGGAAGCACAGGGGGAAAAAAGGATGTTAGATTATACGGCCATCATCCATTTTCATGATCAGGGTCAACAGCGGATGCTGGACTGGTAGCCAGGGACTTGTGTGAGAAAGGATCAGTTTCACAAATCAACTACCAAAACCGTTTTATGACCATTATAACGGTTGCAAATTTCCCCATTGTGGGACGAATAAAGGTTTTCTGATTCTGATTCTGATTAGCCCGTTGCACTTTTTATTTAGGCTCAATCAGCCATGGAGCACATTCCAAGGTACCAAGATTGTGGTAGCCTAAACACTTAGTTGCTTTTCAGTTGACTTTTCCAGGTGGTTGTTGATCATTAAAGGGGAGAAATTTCTAAAACATTGTTCTGGTCGCGTTCGGTTTTTCCACCATCATCACACCATAAGAAATTGTATACATGTCTAAGAGCCTTGACCACACCTATTTCCAAGACAACCCAACAAGGGGTGAAATAACACTGACTGTAATGATTGACATTCAATGCGTACTAAGAAAAGATCTGACGAGATGAATTTGAGAAGACAAACCACTGAAGAAAAACAAATGGGTGACAATAGAAACTAGAATAGAAGCACTAAACATTTTTATGCGCTCACTGCCTGCTAAACAAGAAGAAGTCACATTTCTTTGGCCATAACAGCAATGGTCATATTTCATCCATTCTATTAATTAATTGTAGGCCAAATTGGGATTCTGAGGAATACATTTTAGTTTTTATTTATTTATTTATTTATTTATTTATTTATTTATTTATTTATTTGTGGGGTGGGAGTGGTGGCTGGGCGGTAAAATGTCTGGGAATGTCACATTCAAATAAAACAAGAACAAAGAGTTGTCTGCGTTGGAAATATCTTCTATTTGTTTGAAGTGTCACAGCGTGGTTTTGATTTGGGAGGAAAAAAAGAAGCAGAAAAGATGGAGGAGAAAAAAAAACCTTAACTGGAACCACATTTCACTCTCAAAGTCACTGGCGCACGGGTGGAGCTCACAATCACACACAAAAACACACTCCCATACCCACCCATATACACACACTTGAGCAAACAGAACAGATCGCTCCCGGTCAGTGGATTCTTGAAAAATTCCAGTCTGCCTTTGCGTGACTCTCCCTGTGCAGTCTCAAATCTCGTGTTTTACATCCAGGAGATGCTAATACTTTGTTGAGGTTCGAACAAAGAAATAGAAATAATCTATTACTATACTTATGTAGATTTTATTGTTGTTCGTGAGTGCTTGCAATAACATTGAGAGTGGGGCATATGGTGTCACTTTGATGCCCTTCCGTCAGGTGTCAGTCTGACTAAGACCTTGCTTTGTTTAGTCTCATGACATGACTGAGGTTGCGTGTTGGTGACAAAGAGACTCCCCCATCCTGCTTCAATTAGCATCCCGGCCGGTTTAGATCAAATTGCAGCCGATGTAGGTTACCTTTTGGAGTACACACCATCCCTTTCTGTGCCTAATGCCCGCCATCCAGATAGCTTCCCATCGGCACGGCAGGAAGACCGCACCTCACCACCATCAGGAGTCTTTGCCCAAATAGGTCACACCTAGTCAAGTGTTTCCCATGTTGTATTTTTTGGCAAACGTTTTGGTTCATGGAGGGTGCGACACATGAAAAAGGCAGAAGTTTGCCTTCCTAAACTGGGTGCATGCTGAAAGGGGAACAGAAGAAAATCATTGCACCAAGATGTTCTATGTCAGGGGTGTCAAACTCATTTCACATCGCGGGCCACATACGGCCTAGGGAGATGTCAAGTGGGCCGGACCATTAAAATTATACCATACTCTGCTAAAAAGAGCAAAAATATCATGTATTTCCTTTGTTTTGGTGTAAAGAAGCACAAGAACATTCGGAAAATATTGACATTTAATGAACTATCCTTTTACAAAACATTTCATGAAACACCTCATATTTCCTTAGACAAATGTGCAATTTACTTTGATCATTCACAAATATGCATTGCAACTGATCCCACTGATTGTACAAAGGCACAAAACTTTAATTGGAAAATATAGTAAATGACTTTAAGATTAAATGAGACTTTTAAAGAAGGGGAATTTTTAAACCACTTACACATACGCATATAAAATCTAAATGTAATCCCTGCGTACACCTTACAAACTAAGGAGAGTGATTTTAAATGTGTAATGAAGAAAGTGTTCACCTGTCCTGTAAATCTGTAAACTTCGTACATGAAACATACATACACATACAATACATACTGAAAATTTATGGAGTTGTATGAACAGTAGAATTCCATCACAGAACTTTTGAACTTTTGTCAGGCTGACAGCACGGGACCGGTCCACTCCAACTCTGTCCAATACAGCAACGACAGAGCCGAAAATGTCCTTGGCTGTTGTGGTGTCCATCATTGGCACCAACTCAAGAAACTCTTCAGTAACAGTCAATGTCTCATCAACTCCTCGAATAAATATGGCCAGTTGGGCCACGTCTGTGATGTCAGTGCTCTCGTCAATTGCTTCGGAAAATGCAATAAATCCTCTCTGCTATAGTACTGTCGCTTCTCGGAACATACAAGTTCAGCCGCCTTCATCATGCATCGTTTAACAAAGTCACCGTCGAAATACGGCTAATGCTATTTCGCTAGCAATTAGGTAGCTGGCTTTTACCGCTGCTTCATTGACTTCTCGGCTCCGGATGAAAGTTGACTGATGTTTCATCAGACCCGCCAGCAATTCGTTAATCTTTTCTCTTCTCAGTTGTCCTTGCAACCCGTCATATATTTTGCTGTGATGAGTCTCGTAGTGGCGTCGAATATTATATTCCTTCAATACCGAAACTTGTTGCAAACACACCAAGCACAAAGGTTTTCCGTGCATCTCTGTAAATAAATAGGACATGGTCCATTTTTCTTTGAAAATTCTACACACCTTATCTACTTTTCTCCGTTTGGATAACGACATTTTGGCTAATGAGGGTGTAGCGGAGAGGCAGAGACCAAGGTATTAACAACGTTGTAACAAACAGCAGATGGCGCATTGACACCGTCTGTTGTTTTCAGTCTGTCTCAGTGATCCGGCATGTCTTCTACTCTGATGGAACGAGTGCGCCCCTTAGAGGATAATCCATGAATTGCAGCGATTTAAAAATATCAATTCCATGTCTTTTATGCATTTTTCCACTTTCAAATTATCCTGCGGGCCTGATTGAACCTCCTTGGGGGCCGGTTCCGGCCCGCGGGCCGTATATTTGACACCACTGTTCTATGTGCTCCCCACGAGTCAAAACACATTATTCTGAAGATGATGAATTTTAGAATAAGAATTGATCAGATTAATCCATCCATTTCTATCAATGTTCAGGAGCTGCCATTTTGTCCCATGGCACCCTGTGCTATAAAGTGAAATTAATATGAAACATTGCACAACACATTGCGAAAGTTTCGCTTCACCTGTTTTATGGTTTGGTGATCTAATATTCGGAATGCAAGCTGAATGTACACACATGTACAAAATGTAATGTACAAAATGTAATGTACAAAAATTATGACTGTTAAAATCATCAATCAAGCGTACATTTCATGGCACTCGTCTCTTTTTCAACATTTATGCAGAAATCCATAAGTGCAAAGTTTCAATTCGGGTCTTCTTCTCAAAGTTCTTTTTGTGATCTCTCCCAATGTGTCTTTGTCAATTTCAGACGTTTCTGTCTCCTTTTTCACTTCACTCCCTCATTTCAGTCAAACAACCGGGGCCTTTGTGATGGCAAACAGAGGAAGTAACCAATGAGTTTAGATATGTATATAACTGAGGGGAAAGGGAAAAACTAGCAAAGGGTGTTTGTGTTAAAGCCGAGGAAAGGACTCATCTAGAGATGTTTAAGTTGGACAACGCAGTATCCGCTGTCTGGGAGAGGCCAAAAATATCCAGAAACATAAAAAACTGAAAGAGTGTACTTGGAAGGGGGGTGGAGAGTATACACTGCCTCTTGCTTATCCTCTGCCCTTCAAGAACTCAGCAAAAAATAAGTGTTGACTTGCAGCCATTGTTTTGTATCAAATAGAACAGACGTTTATCACTGACTCTTGGATGGTTCACTTGCCTGACTTCCATGTGACAGCTCTGAATGGTATCTGTGTCTGAAAGTCCTATTTTCATGTCTCATGCAAAGTATGATCTAACTATGAGTATAAATTGAGGGATTGTTTTCATTTTTTTTTCAGTTTCAGTTAAAAATCACCAGTCGTACCGTTGGTTCAATCATACTGGTCATTACAACTACATGTATTCTCATTGTTCAAAACACAAAGTGGTCGCCAGTGTTGTCATTGCTCCCATGTTATTTGATTCAATCACATTGTTCATTCAGAGCTGCTTCGCAAATTAAATGTCAACTGATAATATTGTGCTTGCTAGCTTATATGTCTTGATTTTTTTCTAGCCAATTTTGCAAATGTAGTTGATGTAGCATATTAAAATGGCCCCATTGAAACTTGTTTATAGAATATTTAATGGTCTTATTTTTACATTCTCAGGCACTTCATCAGAGGATGCCCTCTTTTCAAGACCGGGATTTTTATACACAATCTTATTTGCAAAATACAGTAATCACATTCACATTTGTGGAAGATTTAGAGCCATCAAGTCAACAAAATATCAGTTTTTAGGATGCAAATTTCACACAAGCACAGAGAGAAGAAATGTTAACACCAAACTCTTGAGCTGCGAGGCAGACATCTACGTCATTGTGCTACTCAAACGTTCATATTGTTGTACCAGTGTATAATTACTTTGTTTTTTAAAGTAAATTTCCAGAACTGAACCTGATGAATACAGGTACCCTGGAATATTATTGAAAAGGCATGCACATTCCGCATGGCTCTGCTGTTATTTTGACACATATAAGACTGACTGCAATATGTCCTAGCTAAAGGAACACAAAACAACATTTTTTCAAAAGAAATTTCTTTTACTCTACAAAAGACAGTGGCACTTACATATTCCTCTCAGAGTCTGTGTCTATTTTTGGTAGCAAAAACTGGACTTGGTTATGTTATGTTCACAACTTTGTGGTTTCAACAACTGCTCCTCGGCCAGCATCAGGTGAACCCGAGTTTTCAATTTGGCTTCCCGGAACGTGAGTGTGATGGTTGTGTGAGCGCTGAGGGCCAGAAAAATCATTGAGGCAAGGGAGGAAGGAGATTTGTGTTGGTGGCGGACGGACAGAAAGCAATGGAATGAAGAAACCCGAAATCCAGGCAGAGCAAAGCAATCATTTTGTAAGTGCCATTATTTTCTATGAAAACCTGTAGTTTGTATAAGAGCACCTGGCCTCAACCCTAGATAATTTGAAAATCCGCTTACTATCACAATTTGCTGCACAAAATACAGAAAATCAGAGGTGTGTTGTCAGCATTTCAGCCTACAAGGAACATGAGAAAAAATACAACAGTCTGGCTCGGTCTGCATTTAAAAAATGCCAGGCACATGCTCTGTGGAATAAACCAGCAGGTCTGCCACAGCACTGGAATACAAGTCATAGTTCTTCTGACCCTATTTGACTCGTTGACGTCCTGTGTTCCATGCTGGAGGCCTTTAGTACTTGAGTTGTTATGCAATACATAACAATCATAAGGTTTTACATTTTGATTCAGATTCGAGCAAGCATCAGGGAAGTTGACATGCTTGGATTTTCAGTCGCGGGCTACAGAAGACGATGTCGCTGGCCAGATCTCGCCTCTGGGCAATGGGTTTGACGATAGTGGTTTTGATCAACTGTGCCTGAAGTTAATTCAAGAGCTGAACTGTCACTGAGATTTTGGGACAGATATTTGACTCGCAAATTTAGTATGTTGCCATTCACTGGTTTGCTAATTTTATTGTAATCATAACCCTTCAATACAAATATAATAATATTCAGTAATTATTACACAGTTGACATTTATTTTCATTCCCTTTTATTGTTTTAATCAATAATCTGATTTTCATTATTAAAAGTATGTAACCATGAAATTGTGGTGTTTTGTGGGACTGCAAATGAATTATTGCCACTTCAGTTTATTTCAATATATGAGACCAATTTATTAACGTGCTTGATCCCAGGACAAATTATTATTAAATCAAGATGGGATACATTGGCCAAATTCCTCTCAAGCGTGACTGTAGGAGAGAGCAAACAATGACCATATGTGCTACTGTTGACTCTATGAATGAATTAATTCATGAATTAACACATTTTGACCGTCCACACAAAAGTGCCATGCACGCGCGAGGACAATTGTAATCTTCGAGGAGGGCTTGAGCGCCACACACTTCATTCTCCGTCTTTGAGATGTTTCTTCCATTATTCTTGTATTTTGCACCTCAACAAACCAAACAATTCAGTAGAAGACACATTGGAACACACATTTTCGAGTTTATTGTTACCGTGTTTCCCTCATGTCGCCCTCCCCTATTTGTCACTTGGTACAGTCCGATGCTCCACGGTGGTGTGTGCCGTTTCAGCCGATGGCGGCTGGAGGAAGGAGAGGAGAGGGAGGAGGGAAAGAGGAAGAGTGGGGCATCATCCTCGAGGTGGAGAAGCAGGAATGAGAGCAGGGGAAGCTAGCCTGCTTGTTAGCCGGGTTATTCCTCTCGCGAGCGAGAGACAGACGATCAGCCACGGAAGAGAGTCAGTTGAATCTACTGGTCAGTGGTCACCTCCAACATGGATGCGGTCGTGTCTCCTCCTCATCCTTCGGGCCGGCTGCTGTTGGTTGCTTGTCTGCCTGTCGTGCGACTTGTTTCTTTCAGGGACTAAGAATACTACTTTGACTGTTTTGCTTCTTTTTTTGGTGTGTGAAAACCTCCAACTCCGAGTGCTTTTTTTGGTGGGAACCTCACGCAGCGCGTTGAAGGTAATGATTGGAAAGGGTATTTGCAAGTGCTTGGCTGAGCATCACCTAAACATTAAAATGGACAAAAATGCTGATTAATCATCGCCCAGTTTGAAATGTATTGAACCGATGCCGCTTGCGTGTATGACTTGTGTTTGCATTGTCACCTCAGCAGTGTTTGTCCACTGCCACAAAACAAGCCAAAAATGTGTTTGTTACAGACCTTCAATTACAAACTCTCTAAACTGGTAATTTGTCGCATTTGTACTATTTTTGGCCACTCTGCGTTTTTGTGTGTCTGTTTGAAAGCCATTTTTTTAAAAGTGACTCCAGATCTTGGTCTCCAGCAAGGTCCATCAAACACGAGTTGAACGACTGGTTCTTACTTGTGGCATGTTTTCCTTACTGTATGACATTTGTGCATACCACTAAGACCGCTTTCTCCTACTAGTATAGGTCAATTCTGTCTTAATGGTGAAGCAAGAACTACTGTGGTCGAGGAGGTTTAAAGTGCAGCAGAATAGCTTATAGGTTAGTTTAATTTTATACTGATAGGTCAAGAGTAGCACAGAGTGGTGAAAGATGAAAAAAAACACTACTGTTGCTATTCAATTTCCACTAAATTGGAAAGCAAGCATATTGAATACAAGCTTAAACTTCAACTGTTGGTTGTGTGAGATGTTTAATAATGTGTGGCTGCAAACAAAGCCATACTGTTGTCACAATCACATTCCCTGAGGTAACTCAAACTAAAATGGCTTGTATATGGTGTAAACATGGAGCAATAAATCCTAGATGGAAGCAAAAGGTTTGGAAAATAAATGTGTTTGTGTGCACAGGTGCACCCCATTCAAGACCTCAAACCACAGGGGATCAGTCAGTAGCGAGTGGGTGGGGTCAGATACGGCTTAAAAGCGCAAAGCAGCCGTGCATGATGCATGAGTGTATTTTCCCTTCATGGCTCACTGTGGTGCTAGCTGTTTTGAGAGTGTGTTTGTTAACCCCTACCACCACACATTGCTGTGGACACACCCTCTCCACTCTGCTAAGAGCTCCCAGCGTGACCATTGTGATTGAAAGTTGTAAATCACTTTTGCATGTGTGCGTAGCTACTAAGTTATGGAATTTCACATTTTTCTCCAATGTTACTTAATTGGGCTGCACCCGTACCAGTAATCAAGCCTAATTGTTCTATTTTCACTCAGTATTGTTCAAGATCATTCAAAGCTTGATTGTAAAATATACCTGAAATAGGTTTGAGTAGGTTGCGAGGGATTTATCCTCTCTCATCTGAGTGATTATCTTGATGTGTGGTGTGTGTTAAGAGTGAGTTTTTTTACCCAATATGCTGACAATTTTGTCATCTGGACAGACGACATAAACATTAAGCTTGTTTTGTGTGCAGCTGCTTCATGCGTCTGTGGAATAGAGCGCAGGTGCGAAATGCAGCACGGCTCTGCAGGAATTATGCAAGTGCATGACAACTGCCTGACAATACCATTGAGTCGTCAATTTGCAAGCCCAGTGAACACCAATGAACTAAGAGAACAAAAAAAACAAAAACATAGTCTGACACGTGACTGCATTCTTAAGTATCAGACACAAAAATATTCAACTAATCTTAAACATCTGTACATCTCCACTCTAACTTGTGTGAATTTTGAAATGTGCAGACATGTTTGGATGGTTTTATTTTAGCTTTGTCTACCACATGGATTGTTGAGCTCGTACTGTCCATGTGTGTTTTCCCCACACAATTTTGCTGTTGCACCTGCATGTGTGTTTATGGACTTGGCAGCTCTATTCAGCAAAGCATCGCATCAAAAATTAAAAAAAATCACAATTGGCCACCCTCATTGTGATTGCTGTAGTTAATGCTTTGAGATGAGCCTTTCCTGCTCAAAAGAGGTATTGCTGGAAACGTCCGTCATTGGATAGGATTAATTTTTCTTTGTGATTTAATATCAACACATATTGACCAGTATATCTTCTGTCTCACAGATGACGGAAGGGAGGCGATGTCAAGTCCATCTCCTGGATGACAGGAAGCTGGAGCTTCTTGTGCAGGTGAGTTGCTTGGACTTCTAGATATTTTATTGCTCTCTTCAGAGCTCCGAGCAAGGGAGTTCCTGATGCTGGTGTCCCAGAGTGGTTCACGGTTGATGCTGACTGGGCAAAATATGTCAGCATGATGACTTTGCACTTTTGTCACGCTCACCTGAGCGTGCAAACATTAAACAGATAGAGGCCCAGGGCAGTGCATCAACAACGTGTAAATCTGTTCTTGAGTGACCATCTAGACCAGGGGTCGGGAACCTTTTTGACTAAGAGAGCCATAAAAGTAAAATATTTAGAAATGTTTTTCAGTGAGGGCCTCACACGCGCAAGCACGCGCGCACACACACACATGCAAACGCGCACGCACGCGTGGCCACTTTTCAACAAAATGTCAGAATGTATTATTTAAAATAACTTTGTGATAGTACTCACCATTAACATGAATGGTATTCCGTTTCTCATGATCAATCCAGCCAAATGATCGGAATGAAAGTCAACTTGCCGGGTCCATAGGCGAAGTTACTGCTAGCTAGCCTGCACGCGGCTCATTAGCTTCCACACTTGCTATCTGCAATATACTTCTCACAGAAGTATATTGATGCTAACCTTAACATGGGGCTTGTTAAATTGTCACTGACATTCGACTGTTTCATCGATGGTATTGTTTCATTGCAAATTAGAATCAGAATATTTTCTCTCCACAAAGGCAAATCCTCCGGTGCATTCAAACTGAAGTGTACTCGTTAATTTTTTTTGGACTCGTCGGGCTCATGTAAAGGGGCGTTTACCTGTTTCAACATGACGGCCAGTACCTTCCAATCATAATTGTGCTTTCCGCCCACCTAAGTCAGTGTCATCCAATCTAAATTGCGCTTTCCGCCAACTGCAGGCCCAACAGGAAATGAACAGAAAAAAGGCGAGAATATGGATTTAGTTTTATCGGCGAGCCATATGCAATCATCAAAAGAGCCATCTCTGGCTCGCGAGCTATAGGTTCCCGACACCTGATCCAGACACTACAGAATCGCTCTGTATGTCTTGTGCCCGACAACTTCATTTACACTACAAAGGCTCTCATCAAAAAAGCTATAAAATGTTTTGACCCGTCTCACAACTTCAAAGTGATGAAAGGAATGAAATTTGACTACTACAAAGGCTCTCATCAAATAATATGAAAAAGACTATGACAAAACAAAGACAACCCTCTTTGTGATGACATGTTTTCAAACGCATCGACATGGTGGAATGTGCATGTCAACTTTGTATTCATATTCTTGACAATTTACAGTAAACAAAATGTTGTTGTTTATTGTACATTGATAGTTAGAAGCCGAACCTAACGTACACTAATTGTGTTTTACAACAATAATACCCAAGATCATTTATAAATCCATTTGTACCAAGCAAAATACATGCACGTACAGGGCCAAAATGCACAGTAAGTTTAAGTGTTTCAGGGAAGAGGAGCGACCTAAAAGGAGTAGAGTCATCCTTGATAAAGCATATAGAGCTCGTTAATTTAGATTGCAGTTAGCTTTGCAAAGTATACAACTACACTTGGATATTTATTTGTTTGTACAATACAATACAATACAATGCATATTGATTTATATAGCGTTTTAACAACAGCTGAAGCTATAACAAAATCGCTTAACTATCATTAACAAGAAATAAAGCAGTCACAAAGTTAGTAGACAGGACCAAGGAGTAAAACTAAGATCAAGTCCGATCAGTGGCAGGTCATTCCAGAGAGTGGGACCAGCAGCTGAAATGGCTCAAACCCTTTTGAGCCTCCATTTAGTTTTCGGCGCATCAAAAATGTCTGGTCAGCAAACCTGAGGTGCTGGGCAAGTGTGTTTGGGTGGATGAGCTCGGAGAGGTAAGAAGGAGCGTGGCCATTTAAAATTTTGAAAACAAATAATAAGATCTGGAAAATAACTCTAAAATATGTAAGGGAGCCAGTAAGTGGATGCCAGAGTAGGAGTTATGTGCTTCCTCTTCGGAGTACCAGCCAGGAGGCGAGCAGCAGCATTCTGGACCAGCTGGAGACGCTTCATGGAGCATTGACTGCCTCCAAAGTAAAGCACATTACAGTAATTGAGCTGTGTAATGTGACAAAAGCTTGAATTACTGCTTCAAGGTGCTCATGAGTGGGCAGAGATTTTATATAGTCATCTGCCTAAGATGAAAGAAGCTGGATTTAACAACTGCACCAATTTTTCTGTCAAGTTTAAAGTCACTGTCCAGTTTAAGACCCACATTTGAGACTGTTTAACTTGTACATTCCAACTTCTGTGTGCAATCTAACAGGCTGACACAGAGTTGGAGCGCTACGTATCTCTGGATGTCACGAGATGAGCATCAAAATACTCACTCTTGCTGTATGATCGGATTATATTTTTACCAGCATACTGAAAAATTGGGAATATATGTGCGCTTGTTAGATTGACTGTTGAGCTTTGAGTTCGACCAACAGTTTTGTGGGCAAGCTCATTTTCAGGGCATACGGCAAGCCAGAAACAACTCCAGACAACATATACAGGAGGTGTGCCTGACCAGTTTTAACAACTTGGTCGGAGGAGAGCTGTGCTGAATTTGTGAGTTGATATAACCATCGGACTACAATTTAAACCAAGTCCTAAACTTCAACCGCAACAAGTCAGGAGGGGAGATGTTCTGCATCTTTAACTGTTCATGTCAACACACTTTTTCAATCACCTCATTTCGGACTTCCACTTTTGGATCCTCATGGCCTTCCCCCGTTGGCAGTCACCTCTGTCATTCTTTTGCCTTGCGAACAGTTGAATCTCAGACACAGGTGCAATTTAATTGTAAGACCCCTCCAGTTTTTGCTGACCTTTCCTTTAAATCCCACTTCATATATTCATTACCTCACTGCTGCAAAATAAAACGACAAAATAATATAATTCTACTGTTACGGTTCAGGAGGAAGGGGTGACTCAAGAACTTTACAGGAAAACAAGTTTATGCAACAGAGAGCAATTTGTGATGAGAGCTCAGGAATAGACAAACGTGAGAGAGATTAAAATGTTCTGCTGACTCTGATTCAATTACACTGCCAGAAATGATCCCCTCACAGTCTCAACAGCTCTCTCTCTCTCTCTCTCTCTCTCTCTCTGAGCTTTCCGCTTCATTCTCCCACAGTTGAGCTTCTTTTCCGAGTCATAGCCTCCTCTTGCCCTCCACTAAATCCCACTGCTTCTCCAAAGACAACTGAACCTTATCACCTGCATCCATGCGTCCATGCGTGATGTATCTGCGTGATGTTTTTTATGTCATCCTTTTATCTGAGCAACCACCAATTCAGCTGTCCCATTTGTCCCAAATTACCTCATCCTATCAATTATGCATCCAGCGAGTCACCCCTCCACCTGTTCCACCATCCACCAATCTATGCACTAATAACAACATCTAACCGACCATTCATCCATCTGCATCCAGTCAAACAATCTACCAAGTATTGGCTCGTACTTGGATTTAGCGTTTTGCATGTCACTCCTGTCGCTAGTTGCGGTACCGAGAAAATCCTCAAAAGCAGTGTCTTAAACTCATGACAAAGAGTTAGCGGACACCGGCCATAAAGTTGCCTGCCCCATTTTTCACAACTTCAAACACAATAAGACGACTAATTGCAAAAAAAAAAAAACATTGTTGCAAAGTATAAAAGATTTCTTTAAATTAAGGATGTACCTACCAAAAATGCTCCCCTGCTTAATTTATGACAAATATTCCTTGCTGAAGATTTTGCTTCGGTTGTCGTTTGTCCATACACTGTCATGGTGCACAATGTAATGTTTGCGTTGCGTTGTCTGCTACAAGCCACGTGAACTCCTCTTTCTAAGCGCCTTTCAAAACTCAACGTTTCAAAACAAGCAACGTGACATGACCTATTTCCTTCCAGATATTAATGCCAAGAGTCAATGAGACCTCTGACTTTCCTCCTTGTTGAAAAAGTTATATCTTTTGGCAGTGTCTGAAACAACGTCTGCCCGGACGCCCGGGGCGTGCAACTTTTACGTCGGGCGTACAATTTACAAAACGTCCCCGCCCGGGTGGCCGACAACTTATTCAAGAAAAAAAAAAAAAAATCAAATGAAACTTTATTCATTAAAGGAAACGCTACCACCAAACTGCTACAAGCCACGTGAACTCCAGTTTCAAAGTGCCTTTCATAACTCTCAAGTACACTTTACAATCACGGGATAATGTACGTTTACGTTTTGTGGCGTCATAAATTTTGCTAGCTTCTTTTGAATCTTCTGGGGCTGAGGATCTGTGCATCTACTTTGGAAAATGATATGCAAATGCACGACCTTATAACTCGGGAAAGTCCGAAGCAGGAAGCAGGCTTCTGATTGGCTGTCGTGCCAAGTATGCAAATTGCCAAACGAACCGGTTTGTATACGTTTCATTTTTGGTTTTGATTAATGAAAGTATTCGCGTTTTAGTATGATGGTGATATTGTGTGTGGTTGTTGGTTGTACGAACCGTTTTGTGAAAAGATCTGGGTTAAAATTTCACCGAATACCGATCGCTGAAGGAAAACCGGTTCGTTTGGCAATTTGCAAACTTTGCAAACAAATGGGCGGTAACTTGTACGCCCAACGTAAAAGTTGCACGCCCCGGGCATCCGGGCAGACGTTGTTTCAGTCAGTTGTTTCAGACACTGCCAAAAGATATTACTTTTTCAACAAAGAGGAAAGTTATCGGTCTCATTGACTATTTGCATTAATATCTGGAAGGAAATAGGTCATGTTACGTTGCCTGTAGTCACGACGCACAAAAAAAGGAAAAAAAAGTCATACTGCTGTCAGAGTACTTTTGAAACCATAGCTTTTTAAAATCATGGACCTGGTAATCGGTTCATGGTTGGCTTTTATCTCACTCTTCTGTTGAAGATGGGTGCATTGACTTTCTGTATAATCTCCTTTTTCTCAATGATTCAGGAGGTGAGACATGTCTGTGTTGCATTCCGCAAGACGCTCCCTGTTTCGTGAACTGTGGGAATTCAGGCGGCTACGGAGCCACAATTCAGAAAAGGAAAATTATGTTGAACTTTTGAAAATGTTGACTTGAGGGAAAACCTGCCAGAAGTGGAATGTTTTTTCAAGCGGCGTGAAAATGGTCCGTTGCTATGCTGGTCAATTTCACATTTTCTCATTATTTAATAGCGCTTTTGTCCTTTCTTTCCTGCAAAGCCTCAGCTGGCTTCCGAATTCTTGATCTATTTCAGGTCAGCGAATTGTAATATTGTCCAGGTGTTTTAATCCCAAAGGGGCCATTTGCTTTTTATCCCCTACAGCCAAACAAACCCCTCCTGCGCCCCCTTCCTTTACCGCCTTCCTCTTAACTTTTGAGAGGGAGTCTTCTTGCGGTTTGTTTATGGAGTAACGCCTCGTTGGTTGGGAGCTATGTGCCAGCAGGCTAGCACAACTATTGGTGAGGTAGTAAACTCAGAAGCCCACCACCTGATATACCACCCTTGTAAAATAGATGTTCATCTGGCTATCACTCACTGAGGCTCAAATGGTGTAGGCAGCAGGATTTCCCTTCAACTTTTACACAGATTAAAGTCAAATGTCAGCGAGAGATACGTTGCACCAAATGAAATAAGAGTGCGCTAAATGTTGATGCATGTGTTGGGTTATTTTTTATCGTTCGCCCTTGGTTCATTGCTTTGACGGGTGTTGATGGAGATCGATGGTTAAATCATCAGGGAGCCAGGACTTGAACAGAAAGTTGATTTAATTTGGAGAGCACGGGCATTGTGGTGCGGACGGAGGAGGGAGTTCATGGAGAGAGAGAGAGAGACGAACGGGCAGCAGGAGTATTTATGCGGCGCATAGTAATGACGCGACAGGATGTGACGTAATAAAATGCGACATCGTGTAAAGGAAGGCAGGATATGACATACGAGGAAGTTCAAAATGTAAACAAAGATTACAGAGCGATGTTTAGAGATGTTTGTATGGCGAATTACCCTAACATCTCCCCCCTGACGAACATTTTTAACATCGGTCGAGGTGAACAGAAAAGAAAATCATAATGGAAACATTCTCAAATCAAAGTCATGTCATTCTCTAGCTACAATAGTCAAATCTTCATGGGATCCTGGATGGTGATCACCAGGATGACGAGTAGGAACAAAATTGTTTGTAGCATTTGTCGCAAGCAGGCCCCAGGGTGTGGTACAGACGAGCTGGTGAATGGGAGAATGTGTGTCTCTGTCGGCTCCAGTGATGTGCATCGGGAATCTTCTTGACGAACGGTGTGGTGTCTTCGCGAGTCCAGACGAAGCTTGTAGCTGCTAAGACGGCTAGCAGCTCCGCAACCGGTCCATCCCACTTTGGCGTGGCCCACGTCATCTTCTTCATACCGCATCTCTGTCCTGTGGAGACTAAAAGAAGACTTGTGCCAGGTCACATGTCGAAAGGATGGTTTCATTCTACACATCACTTTCTTGGGATTTCTTTCCCTATCAAAATCTGTCTCATCGTTTAGGCTCTATAATGCATTCTCTCACAGAAATGGCAGACATTGTTATTGTTAGATTTTAGTTGGTTAGTGTATGTTAGTGGTTAGTGAGTCTGCATTTCTGGAGGGCACCACTTTCTTGTGGGAATGATATTGCAGCTAACATCACTCAACACCAAAAGTGAAAATTTTGGCAATGATGATCTAGGCTATTGCCATTCCCCCCTGTTGAGACATGAAAAGTCTCAATTTGCCAATTGGGAACGTGTTTGCGCGGAACACGATCCCTCTTGGACATTGCACAGATCATCAATACGACCAGTCAGACCCTAGTTCGCTGACGAAGCCTCTTGGATAGGAGGCGAAACGTCCGAAACCTTTTGTACAGATGACGGCTGAAGAAACCTTCTCATCGATGGACCACTCCTGTACGACTGAGAGCTTACACAGACATCAATTTGCATAAAACTGCTTGTCAATCATTGGTCAAAAATTTGGAGTCCAAATTTTGGCATGTCTCTCAACACCTGCATGAGAACTAATTCATGTAGCGTGTACCACGGAATTTTTGTACATTGAGCACAGCTTCTTCTGCTGTTACTCCTCTGCTGGCACCCAAGCAAATCATCTCTGCAAAAATGTGTTTTTGGTGGACATTTGCATGTCACCAAATGGTATGGGTGGAGGACAGCCTTCTACAATTTGCACAAGTTGACATGGTCGTCAACATTATGGCGATCTGTGTAAATGGTCATCTCGTACTCGCCTTTTGTCATTCAGTTGGAGGGCACCAGTTGACAGTCAGTTTCGCTTCTGCGTAGGACATCCATTCGCACAACCCAGCTTCATCTGCGGCCACCCTGGCACGGATTCCGCAGGAGTCCTCCCATTCTGAAGGATCTCTTTCTCTCAATTCTGAAAGACGCTGGTTAGCGTGGAAGCCCTACACAATATATCTGATTTCGCCTGAATCTCTGGCTGACATCGGTGCCCACTCATTTGCCAATTTCATTCTTACCGGCGAGAAATTCCTTTAATGTGCACTGCAGTCAATTACTCCAATGTGCACTGCATCCAATTCATAATAATAATGATAATAATTCACAATCAAATCAATCCTGACAAGTTATCCTGCACTTTTAGTCGTAACTATAAACTACTTTTGAACTGACGAATGTCATCACTGTACGCAAAGGCAGCCAGAAGATAAATTAGCATCTGCATGCTGTCTTAATAAACGTTGGATTTCCTCCATTGCATCTCCAACATTGAATACTTTCAATTCAATCAAGCCTAATTGTAACAATTCGTTGCTCGCTAGATGGTTGGTTGAGAAATATGTGCAATAAAAATTGTCATGCATTACAATAAATGCCACACATTATGCTTGTGGAAAACAAAACTATTCTCAATATGGACTTTGTCATCGATCCCAAATCATCAGGTGGGTGTGCCAACTCTAGTTCTGCAGGTGCATCCCACCAGCCATTGCGGCCTCTCCTTTGTTGGATCTCCTATGACAATTGAAGCGGAGATTAAACTTTGTTTCCAAAAACACCAAGAATGCAAATTCGGTTCGGATGATACTCCGGATGAAAATCACAGGATGGGTGGATGCAAATTGCTTGTGCACCCCACAGTTCATCAATTCATCCTGCAAATGGAACATTTTCTCAACCATCATCCCAGCTCTGTTTGCGAATTGTTGCTTTACACATCATCTGCACAAAAAGCATAATGAAAAAGGTTCAGTCATCAAATTTTGCAACTCCATCTTTTCCTTTTGAAATTAATTTCTCTGCTCAGAAACTAATAAAGGTGCATCCGATCAAATTCAATTTATCGTTTTTATGAATCAAATCATCTGCTCTTTGATTTCAGGGGATGACAATTGTCAGGTCAAAACCAGTGTAATGATCACGTCACAATCATTATCTTAATAAATCTATAAACTTTCCTTTTATGAAATGTCCAATAATATCAACTGGTGAATCTCTGTAAGGACTTAATCACCAGCAAATTTAGTTACATTTACCTTGCCAATTCCATCCAATTCAAGATAATGTTCCTGTTATTCAGCCCAATTTACTGACCATTTTATTTACTTTTTCCAATTGAACCGTCGTTTACGAGCCAGCAGGGCCTCCGAATTTTCTCTGGGTCTTTTAAACCCCTCTTTGAAGCTCTGTGCTGACAAAAACCCTTGATAAGAGGCATCATAAATAACTCACTAAAAAACTAAACTCATAATTTTATAAAGTCACTCTTTGATTGTCATTTTATACCATTTCCATTTCATTTCGCATTTGCCCAAATCAGGATTTCAAAATGATTTGTCTTACATGGAAAAGGGCATGTAGCTTCAAAAGAGTGAATTAATCATAATCATTTATCATTGAATCTAGCACCATCTATCTTGCTGATTTCAGTTCAATTTGAGATAAACATCCTTATTTCCTCAATTGAACCGTGATAGAGGAAAAACTTGAGCAAAAACATACATGATTGTTATCCTAAGGAATGCAATGGTCTCACTGCTTAAACACCATCCCCCAGTTTTTGAGACACAGCAGGCCAACTCCCAGCAGTCATGAATAACTCCAAAACGCAAATGGCCAATGTTCAAATCGCTCTTGAGAACAATGTGGCACAATTTCAACGCTGATAATTTTACAAATTCACTGTAGTTCGGCTTGTGTCTATTCATTTGCTCACTCAGTCTAATTAATTATTTAATTCAGTTTTTTTGTTTCAAGTAGCATTCGTCAATAAGCTATGGAAAAAGAAACAGTGTTATGTCATTCATGAGGACGTCGAGCGGAGACGAAAGTCTCCTCGCTGCATGGTTGAACAGGTCTCCCGATGAGACAGGACAGCCCACTCCATGGCACCCGGTCGAGTTCTCTCGTGATGACAAGGCCGCCTCGGTTCTGTGGAGAAGAGAGGCCTCGCGGCAGAATCAAATTCGGCAGGAAGAATGTCTTTTATACACATGTTTGTGAATGTTAACGCAGCCCTTTATTAATTTTATTTTCCTTTATTAACTTGTTCGCGAATGAATCAATTTGCCGATCTCAGAATGTGGTTGTGAATTCACCCCCCATCCCTCTCTTACGGGTACAGAAAGAAGAATGGGGAGGTGGTCTATCCGCATTCTTTGGTTTTCTTAGAAGTTTACACAACGCGCGTACATACACAACAATACATAAAAACACACAATGCATGCACAAAAAGACGAAAGACAAAACACGAAAAAGGAAGACAAGAACACACACACAAGGACTGCTCCCCCTAATGCCCCCCTCCTCCAGCCGACCACCCTCTGCCCCCTGGACAATGAAACTCCCTGGGAAACCCCGTAGCAATGGCTAGCATTGTTGACCATGTGCTAGTGTTGGTGAATTAATTGAATGAAATTACGGTAATCCACAATATCGTGTCAACAAGCAGGCCTCGCCGAGGGAACGGTCCCTCGTCGCTCTTGTGGATACAAGCAGACGACCACCAAAAGCTAAGAGCTTCTGTCTCTTGTCAACCATTATAGCTGCAGCTATTTAAAACAAAAAACGTCCGGAGTGAAATCTCTCAATTCCCCAATTTCACTCACGGCCCTCGCGCACAGTGAATTCCAAAAATTCACCCCTTGTGAATATTATAATTAGAATTATTCTGGTCTTACAGTACGGCAGCCAGGGCGCGGTAAACCAGACATCTCGATAAATATTAGGATCGATTTGTCGCGTATATATTTAATACACCTCCAGGCTCGACTCAAATGGGGACCCGCCTTGGCCCGATCATCAGAAATAGAACCCATAGTTTGAACATGGGCTATAATCGGACGATATCTTCCAATAAAGTCGCGTTAGTAGCCTCGATACGTGGATTACGCGCAAAGAAATCCTTCTGGCCACAAAGGATTCCACATTCGTTCCACACCCAACATAGCAGCATGCTAGCGGCACTCACCCGTGAAACTCAACCGTGTGGTCAGGTCAGAATGAAGAGGCGCTTCCATCACGCACCCCTCAAGCGCTTCGGACCCAACCGGCGCGGGTTTCTTGGCACCAGAATGTTGGGTTATTTTTTATCGTTCGCCCTTGGTTCATTGCTTCGACGGGTGTTGATGGAGATCGATGGTTAAATCATCAGGGAGCCAGGACTTGAACAGAAAGTTGATTTAATTTGGAGAGCACGGGCATTGTGGTGCGGACGGAGGAGGGAGCGCATGGAGAGAGAGAGAGAGACGAACGGGCAGCAGGAGTATTTATGCGGCGCATAGTAATGACGCGACAGGATGTGACGTAATAAAATGCGACATCGTGTAAAGGAAGGCAGGATATGACATACGAGGAAGTTCAAAATGTAAACAAAGATTACAGAGCAATGTTTAGAGATGTTTGTATGGCGAATTACCCTAACAGCATGTCTGAATCCAAAGTTAGAGCTCGTGCTTTGACCTTCCGCTAAATGTCAATATTGATATTGGGGGACAAGCTGCAGCATGCCGGAGTCGACCATCACCTCACATCCTGGATTACAGACTACCTCACAAACAGGCCACAGTACGTGAGGGTAAAGAACTGTGAGTCGGACAGGCTTCTCTGCAGCACCGGAGCGCCGCAGGGAACAGTCCTGGCTCCATTCCTCTTCACCCTCTACACCTCGGACTTCAACTACAACACCCCAACCTGCCACCTTCAGAAGTTCTCTGACGACTCAGCTATTGTCGGCCTCATTACAGAGGGAGACGATAGGGAGTACAGGGGACTGACAAAGGACTTTGTGGACTGGTGCCAGCAGAATCACCTCCAGATCAACACTGGCAAAACCAAGGAGCTGGTGGTGGATTTCTGCAGGAAACAATCGTCACCTGCACCATTGAACATCCAGGGTTCGGACATTGAGAGGGTGACCTCCTACAAGTACCTGGGTGTTACTCTCAACAATAAACTGGACTGGACAACAAACACGGATGCCCTAATCAAAAAGGGACAGAGTCGCCTCTTCCTCCTCAGGAAACTGAGGTCTTTTGGAGTTCAGGGGTCACTCCTAAAGACTTTCTATGACTCTGTGGTGGCATCAGCCATCCACTATGGCATTGTCTGCTGGTCAGGCAGCATCACCACCCGGGACAGAAAAAGACTGGAGCGCTTTGTCAAGCGGGCCAGTTCTGTCGTGGGCTGCTCGCTGGACTCTCTTGAGGAGGTGGGCAACAGACGGACGCTAGCTAAACTAAAAGCTATGACGGACAGCCCCTCCCACCCCCTCCTGCCCATCCTGACAGCTCTGGGTAGCTCCTTTAGCCAGAGACTATTACACCCGCGCTGCAAGAAGGAGAGGTACCGCCGCTCGTTCCTACCGACTGCTGTCAGGCTTCACAATTCCCAATGATCACATGTGAAAAAAAAAAAAAAACTGGACACTTGTAAATATGGGTTGTTGCAATATATCTAAATGCATCTCTTGATTCTGCACTATGTACAGTCTTGTTTATAGAACGGTTTTTGCACATCTACATTTGCACAGTATACAGTTGACATTTTTATTTTGTTATGCTTAGAATATCTTGTTTTCTATCCTTTCACTCCCACCCCAACCCCATCCCTCTTCAATTGCTGCTGTGGACTGCAAATTTCCCCATTGCGGGACGAATAAAGGTATTCTGATTCTGATTCTGATTCTGATTGATGGCTTGATTTATTTATTCAGAGAAAATGTTTACAACAACCTCTTTGTTCGAGGGCTCTTGTGCTACCATAGCATTACAAAACACAGATTTTTCATTTGACACTAATGTTCTCGTAAGGCATGACAGCCTGGATGAAGGCTTTTTAAAATTAAATTGTCTTAATATCAATCCTACTTAGTAGTGAACTGTCTTTCGTACATTTGTCACATCTCAACATCAGCACTCCTTTGTAATTCTCTGCTGTTCATAATTACCTGTGTTATCATATAGAGCGTTTTTTTTTTTTTTTTTTTTTTTTGCATGAAGCCACCCACCAACTTGTCAGTTTGATCTCCCAAAAAACAGTTCCATGTCGTTCAGTATATGTTTGGTGTCTGCCACCTCACAGATACTGCAGGTTACTGAAAGTGCACTTTGATTCAAGATTGACGTGATGTGACGGAATTCTAAACTGAGCAACCCATAGATTTCCTACCTGATAGTAAAAACATAGGGTTGATTGGCCATTTATTAGCTCTCATTCAAGATTGTGTCTGTCAAAACTAATAGAAGTTGGGATTGGTCCATCTATGTTTCTCTCTGTTAAACTTGTCTAATCTGAGCAATTTTTGTATTTCAAGAAACAAGAAAAAAATCTGCAGGCGATCATATGCGATCTAGGTCAGTGTAGATGTATGAGTGTGTGTTTGTGTATGTGCTGGGATGACATCATCACTGGCATTTCTTGAAATAGCTCCCAGTGGCGTCTGTCACTTTGGTTGTAAGTGTGCTGTGAGAAGATAACAGAAGACCTCGGGGGAAGATTGTTAGGAAGATGCGCCCCTTTAGTGCTGTAGCTAATAGTGTGGGTATGTTGTGAGTGGGCTGTTTGCGTGTGGAGCACATGCTTGTGTATGTGCGTGTGTGCGTACATGTGTGCATGTGTATGTATTACAGGGCGAAGCACACTCCCGGTTAACCTCATTCAGGGAGAGGCATCCTCTTTTGCAAAATGTCACGGCCCAGCTGCATGAGGCAACAGACCTCATCCGCACCCTTTGATTTCCATTCTGGATGCCGTTCGGGAGGTGATTATTGAAAGTGGGGGACTGTCATCACTGCCTCACCAATGAATGCCACTTAGCATGAGCCACGAGGACCGTCAATTTGAACCCTTTCGTGGCTCTAGCTCTCTATCACCGATGGAGGACAGTGCTCTGATCCAGTACATGCCTCTGCAGCAAATGGTGTGGGTCAGAGGCTGAGAGAGGAGAGAGAGAGCGTAGAAAGAAAGGCACGGTTGCCACACTGTCAGCAGCATCCCTGAGCGCTGTTCATTTCTACTCTCTTCCTGTCATTAATCTCCTCTTCCCTCACTCATTTTTGCACTTTACCCTCCCTTCTGTTAAGAAATGCTTTGTCACTGTGGTGAGTCAATATCCGGTGCACTCTGATACACATTCGCAGAACTTCATTAGCAGCAATATGAATGGTAATGAAGAGATGTGATTTCTTTTTACTCCTTGTTACAAAATGTTATTTTTAGGCCCTGACTGGTCATGCTGAAGACATAATACAAAAAAGGATCCCTGTTTCCCGCATGTCCCAAGCGGCCGTGAGACACATAACTCTTTCACAGCAGTTTTATGTTCATCTTATTACTCACACTGACATATATATTCGTCAAATATATTTTTCAGCAGTTTTGAGATTTCAAGAGAGTGAAAAGGTTAATATTGTGTAGAAACAAAAAGACAAGGCATGATAATAATGATTATTCTGAAAATAGATTAATTTCTTGATTATTTTGTCAATTAATCATTTTTTTAATTTTTATTTATTCATTTGTTGTTGTTGTTGTTTTGACTTCAAGATGGTGCAGCGAGAGTGGCTGCCTTTAGGTCTTGTATTTTGTTTGTCTACTTTTTCTTTCCCTTTCTTCTTACTTTCATCACTTTGCTGCTGTGAAATGTAAATTACTCCACTGTGAGACTAATTTAATGTTTAAATGTCTCAAACTTTGCTAATTTCGCCAACACCCGCAAACGTTCAGTGGGATAGGGGCAAACGTGTGGGCCTTAAATCACAATTGAGTCTTTTGAAAGGTGGGAGATTTCATGAAGACTTAATTTAAAAGATCAAAATGTTAAAATATTTGCCAGTGTTTGGCCTCCTAAGGTGTCACTTTCAGAAACAATTGTTGCACTTCTCTCACATCTTTTACATATGGTATCGAATGTGTCTTTCCGCAGCCCAAGTTAATGGCAAAGGACCTTCTTGACCTGGTAGCCTCTCACTTCAACCTCAAGGAGAAGGAGTACTTTGGAATTGCATACACAGATGAAACGTGAGTTCTGGAGTGTTGACTAATCTCTAATTTCATGTACATTTTAAATGACACATAACTAATATGCTGAATACACAACACATGAAACGACCTCTGTTTACTTCAATTGCATGTTAACTCCAGAGTCATCAGCACCAGAACCACACTTTCCATCCATTTTGTTGTTTTTTTTCAACCATTTAGCTACACTCAGGGCCACAGGGGTGCCTGAGTATATCTCAGCTGCTTTGGGCCGAGAATTTTGGTACACCCTGAACTGATTGACAACGAATTGCAGTGCACAAAAAGAGAAACAACTTTCCACACTCACATTCACCACTCTGAACAATTTAGACCAGTTCAATCAACCGATTGTGCATGATTTTGGAATATCGGAGCAAACCGCAGAAGCAATTGCATTTTTAGTTGTCATTGCTGAATCTTATGCCCATTGGTTTAAATCAGGGGTGTCAAACTTGGGTCCGGGAGGCCTTGCAGTAACCTGAGTTTGACACTGTTGGTTTAAATGATGAGAACCACCATTGACACTTCCAATTTGCGTCTGCAATTATTTTGTAGAATGCTGCAAAATACTAATCTCCCTTTCCCCAGGAAGTGTAAATTTAGCCTCCAATAGTAGACTACCTTTTGAGAAAACACAACAATGAATTCAGTATGTTCGCCAACCTACTGTAGGATGACAAGTTGCACCTCGTGACACTCCATGCAAAGTCACAAAAAGGGTCAAACGATTTACATAAAGGGGGAATAATGTGACCTTACTTGTATGCCTGTGTCTCCTTTGTTTATGTCATTCAGGGGGAGGGGCAAAAGAAGGGAAACAATAACACTCATCAGCAGGCGTAATTTCTTTCCTCCAGCTCATGTTATCTTATGTTTTTTTTACCGGCTCTCCTCAGGGGCCATTTTAGTTGGCTACAGCTGGACCGCAGGGTGTTAGAACATGAATTCCCCAAGAAATCAGGGCCCATTGTCCTCTACTTCTGTGTCAGGTGAGTTTTTCATCCACTTCATCAACACACCGCAATGTCCTCCACTTTAGGATTTTTTCCCGTGTGCATGCGTGTGTGTGTGTGCGTGTGCGTGCGTGTGTGTGCGTGCATGTTTGTGTGCGTGCGTGTGTGTGTGTGTGTGCGTGTGTGTGTGCGTGCGTGCGTGTGCGTGCGTGCGTGTGTGTGTGTGTAAGGAAAGTGGGCCCTTATGTTTGTGTGTTTTGCCAAAGCTCAATGCGGTAGGAGGTACACACTGTAAAACCCAACAAGTTGAAAGTACTCAAAATTTATATGGCAACTGATTACGTCAAAATTTTTGACTACAGTTAACTCAAAATGTTTGAGTAGAGTTAACTCAAAATGTTCGCGTAGTTTACTCAAAATGTTTGAGTAGTGTAAATAAATTTTATGAGTTTGTCTGAACTTAAAAGTTATGAGTTTGATTGAGCTTAAATGTTATGAGTTTGTTTGGACATAAATGTTATGAGTTTGCCTGAACTTAAAAGATGTACTTTCAGTTTACTCTAATGTTTTCTTAATTTTTAAATTAAAATTAGGTTTCATATTTAAGGCTAACCAACTCAAATTTATAATGTTCCATGAACACATATATTCATGTATATTGTACTTACATTTGCCTTCTATGTCTAAAAACAAAAACACACCTCACGTCTGTTTTAGTTCACATTTTTTTATTAAGGTTTAAAACAACCTTTGATAAAACAAATGATAACAGTACCAAAATGCACAGCATGTCCACGTACCAAAACAACAAATAAACCCCTCAGCAGAAGATGTGAAATAAGCACAACAAAACAGAAAAAAAACAACAAATTATACTCTGCTGTTCTGTTAAAAAAATAAATTCTTTGAAAAGCATATACTTGAATAAATACAAGAGAATACATTTCAATGTACTCGTTATAAGGTGCAAATCAAGGTAAAACTTACTATAAACAAACAGTATTCCTGAAACGAAAAAAGACATTTTGGTGGAATCCAAGTTTACATATCAAAGTATTAATAGAAAATCAGTCACAAACAGGTATACAAAGCAGAGTAAAACTGAAGTTACTTATCGAGTGTTGCTTTGTTCTGTAATATTGGAGGCACTGGTGCCTTCAATATTGCGGAACAAAGCATTTTTAAAACTTAGCAAGCGTGGTTTGAGTGGTCTGTTATCATCAAGACACAGCAGTATTTTCTGAATGAAGGTGAATGTGTGGATTAATTTTCTTGGATAATCTAAATGCAATGCATATATTAAACCAAACCAGAGGAGGTGTGCATCAGCCAACCTGGGGAGACATCTCACAATAATGCCATCTTCTATCACAACAGAAATGCTGTCGGGCTTAAACAAGATGGCACTAGTGAGGTCGTCAGTTGTCACGGAGAGAAGTGCGACAGGAGTGTTTTCAATGTCTGGATCCTCTTCCCACTGCAAAATACACACAAACGTACACATACAGAATAAAGTAAAAGGTTATAGCATATATTGTGGCCATAGATAGACATTTGTGTTAAGTCAGGTAATACATACATTGCATGTCTTGAAGAACTCGGAGTCATCTTCTTGTAGGTATGATGGGAGCGCATTATGTTGCAAACGATAATGGCTAAATAACTTCGCCCGAGTATCCAGGGATGTAGAACACAGTTTGCATCTCCAGTCCATGTTAGGCCTGCAATTACATTAAACATTTTTCAAGAATCAGTATGTGTTTGGATAAGCAAAGTAAAGTTGGTGTGATTCTAGTGGGTCCAAATTAAAGACAATTACGGATTATTATAGCTCAAACCCAAACATATCCTTCGTAATAGTTTGGAACCTCCGCACTATCCCTATTGCATTTTTACAACTGCATCACTGTAAGAGCAGAGGAGAATGTGAGACTTGAGATTGTTTTAAAGAAAGAACAATCAATGAAGTATCAATTAATGGTGTAAAATACTCCAATAAATGTTGAAAAGGTAGAATTCTGTTCAATATAAAAAATACCTACATGTAGTATGATATTCATCAGGTAATTAAGAATATAGCATAAATAAAAATGTTTACATACCTTCGATAATGGTGGTGTTGCTCAATTTGCACCCGCGGGCTGAAAGGTTGAAGAGAAAAAACATGACAATAATGTAATCCTTTAATTTAATAAAACACATTTATCCATGTTAACATTTTCAGTTTAATAAATCTAATGTACCAGATGAAATGATGCAATCAAACCAGTCAGGCGTTTGCAGTTTGATGACTTGGCCTCCAGCAGCTCTCTCGGTATCCTTAATATGCCAAAAATACATTTTAAAAAAAGTTCATGTTTAATTTACACATGCATAAGCATTTAAAACTGTATCAATTGTACATATTCCAATCCACTGTACATTTTATTTGGCTATCATTATATTTAATTAGTGCATTCTTAAAACTGCAGCACTACCGCTGCACGTGTATAGATAGCTTAAGCCTATAGCTTGTGCTGGACAATGACACGCGGTACGGTCATTTGCAAACAAAGTTAACTCAAAGCACTAACTTGCTGGGCGTTGCAGCCACGGTGTGGAGGATTTCGTGTGACCCTTTTATATAAACCTTAATTTTACACCCATTTGACGATTACTCTCGGACCTTCGCGGACACAAACATAACCTGCAACAGATATTACTCGGCCACCGCCCAACTAAACCTGCGCGGTACTATTCTCTAAATAACACTTCTGTGTCTTTCAACAGACAAGAGACGTTTAAGAAAAATTCATACATATATCGCCACAGAAGAGCGCTTAACATATGAGAAGTCCCAGGCTCAAAACAACGCATCTGAAAGAGTGGATGAGAAGGCCTCAGTCGCAAGCATGACCACGAACTAGCATATTTGCTAACTTGTGAAAGACGGCAAGTTCCACAAACTGACTTTCCAAATTTGCTGTCGTCAAAAACACAACAAAATATCCCTTTTCTGTGCACCGACTACAGCATTGATACACTGGGTCCTTGTAATATTAAATAATGTTGTTTGTGTTCTCATCTGAATTCGTGGGTCTCCGCAAGCTTCAGCCATCGAGAAGTAAAAATGCGCCCGGTGAGACCACGCCTGCAGTGACGTCATCACGCAGCGTTCTGCCGTTTACTCAAAATATATGAGTATATGACAGCCATAAACTCAAAAGTATTGATTTACTGCAAATTAAAAACGCATGACTATTCAGAAAACTCAAAACGTTTAAGTTTTTGAAACAAAAAAATCGGCTTTTGAGTTGACTGACCTCAATGACTTTGAGTCAGTAGTACTGTTCGGGTTTACAGTGCACATTAAGGCGGCCACTTAAGACGAAACCAATAAAATTTCTCTGACCCCAGTAGTTAACTCCCAGTGTAGGAGCCCCTCAGCTGATCAGGAGTCTCATTGACCTCAAGTGTATCCACTATGTTTCTAAAGAAGGAAGCTTTCCCATTTCCCACCCCACACAAAAGACTGGTCATTTTATATCCAGGAAGGCACTTTTGTGAAAGCAATTTTCATCTCAGCAGCTTCTCAGCTGTGAAATATCAGGTGTTTATCAACTCAAAATGCTACTCATTTTGAAAACTATCAAGTGCACACACACAAACATTAACATGAAACCTTTGATATTCCTGAGTGAAAAACACAGGCTTTGTTTTTGGCCCACTGGAGTTCTTTGTTCCCGACACATACATCCGGATAATGTCACTGCCCAGCGCCCCCCTCGCTCCTTTCCGGAGAGTTCCCCATTGGCTAGCAACACGCGCAGCAACGCGGTAAACTGGACCAAACACTGCTGCGGCAAAGTCGATCCCAGGTTGACATTTACATGAGGACAAAAAATAATGACACAATGTCATGATTGTTCGGCAAAAGCGAAAACAATTGTGTCTGTGTAACCGGGACATTTTAAAAAGGAATGCATTATGCCCCAATAACTTCTAAATAAAGCAGGAAATGCATTTTCATTGTATTTTGTGTTTTTTGGTTGATAGTGATAATTGTGTTTTTGTATGTTTTCTACATCCTGACCTCATGTTTTCCAACTTGGGTCCTACTGTAATTTACCAAACATGTACAGTATAGCGTATTGTTGGTTTATGATGGAGTTGCATCCTAGAGCGTTGATGTAACCAAGATTGTATCAAGTCGTAATGCAGTAATGTGATCCCTATTAACTCATTCCCTGCCATTCCCAAATTTATTTGGAAATTGAAAATATAACGTAGAGCGCCTTTCCCAAATTTTTTCGGGTTTAGTTTTTACATGCTTGAGTGCCGAGAAAGCGCTGGCCATGGCTTCTGGCAATGGCCTCCGGCAATGTTTTTTTTTCTTTTTCACAATTTCACATTGGCGGCAGCATTTCCCTTTTTTCCATATTAGTGCTTTGTTCCAGCTCTATACAGTAAAGTCTCGTTATCGCGATAACGGTTATAGCAATAGTACTGCTTATTACGATACTATTTTAATTTCGCAGCAAATTTCTAGTATTTTCTGATATAATTAGTATCCCGTTACGATACCCGGTTATTACGATAATCTGGTTACTATGATGCCCTTTTCATCTCCCGCCAGCCAATTTGGTCGGCTAACACCGTTGGTCACGACACCAGCTTTCGGGTCACGTTACCAGTTTACGTTGCACTGTAATCCTCGAGCACTATAAAAACGGTGTAGCAGAGCTCACATCTTTCATTACTGCTGCAGTAGCATCTGAAACATAGTCTTCTTAGATACAGTTGTTCAACACCAATTTCAACCATGGGGAAACATAAGAATTGTGTTATCGAAACAAAGTACAAGGCAATAGTGGCTGTGGAGGAGAATCCAACAAGAAGCAAATCCTCCATTGAGAAAGAGTTCTACGTGCCGCAGAATACTTTATCAACGTGGTTGAAGAGTAAAGATAAAATAAAGACAGCATACGAAGCGAACAAAGATGAAGATTGCCGCAGGGGTAAACGTTCCAAGGCAAGACTTAGAATCATGCCGTGCGCAAACATGACGGGTACCGATGAGTTAAAAATCATTGTTATCGGTTATTGTAATATGTTTAATGCAGTTCGGCGCAGGATCGGATATATCGATAGTCCAGTTTTATCGATATTTTTTCAGACTCCCGAGAATATCGATATAACGAGACTACTGTACGTGCATTTTATTTTGGACAGTCACCCTCATTTCAAGCTCATATAACTCCAGACCCATATAATTTAGGAATTACCCCTTTTTTCTGATGAAATAAGAGAGTCAAAGGTTTCTAACACTGTATTGAATGTTTATGTAGTCCTAAAACTCAATATTCTGTGGGTCCTGGAATTCAAGTGACCATGACAAAAACCCTGGGTACTGGAGTGGACACATTTTTGCACATGTCTGGCAGTGAATGAGTTAAACAGCAAATTGATGTATGCAACACACTTCTAGCCCATGAATATACAAGAATTTCATTAGAAAAAAAAACATGATGACATTCGCTTACTAGTGTTGGCCCGATTGTATGATTAGAAATTAGGGCCGGTCACAATTTAGAGCTGAGGCGTATTGTGTCAAAAGATCACAAAAAAATATATTAGTTTTATTTTTTAGATATCATAAAGCACAATTTCTTTCCTGAGATACAGATGAATTGCCGAATCATCCTGAAAAAAAACGTAATTTTGTGTGAGACAATGTAATGTTTTAGGTATGTATTGTGGCATACAATAGTCCGGAGGCAGAAAACCACTGCACTCTTCTTCTAACCATATTTAAAAAGTTGGAATACCTTATTTCAAATAAAAAGAGTTGAGACAATTTAAATGTGCTTTATTTTCTTCTCAATTCATTGGCTACGTTTCAAATTGAGACAATGTACCAGCTAATACTCAAAATTAAGTGACTCAGAGTCGATTGCATCTCTAAATCTAATACTGCTGCATGTGCACACTGGTTAATCGGCTGTCTTCATGGCCTCGACACCTCACATAAGGGCCATCGAAAAACATACCTGTATGTGGCTATTTACAATTACTTACAAATTATAAAGAAAGTGTCCGTAACTCAAGACGTTTATCATTTTATAGGCCTTATATATGAAGGAGATGGGTTGTTGAACTAAGACCCCAACTAAAGGTATTCACTCGCTTATTCCCTACCATTGTTCAGTCCACGCACCAACAATACATTAAACACACACACATGCGCACAAACACGCACACACGCCCACACACACACACACACACACACACACACACACGGGCAGACACATACACGGTAAAACAACAATCAACTCAAATGTCAACGCTGAATTCATTTCCAGCCCAAGGATCTGGTTTTCACCGGCATAAAGTATAAAAATATATATGCTATATTTTTTGGCATTTAATGTTAGGCTTAATAAATGTCAGACTGCCCCGTATTCAGCTCTCATCAAATGTGTTTATAAGAAATTGGTGAATTATATTAGAAACAGTTACAGTGCAGCTCCGCTCTACAATATGAATCATAATTCGGCTCCAGAGGTATGCCGAATCAATGTGTGCGGCGCTCATAAAATGTGTGGATTTAATTAAACGTTCATACGGGAGTTGTTGATCGGGCAGGTTTTGGATCTTCTCAATGCTTGATTGCAAACGCGAGCGGCCCGCTAGTCGAGTGGTTAGCACACCGGCTTCATAGTGCAGAGGTCGCTGGTTCGCGTCCCGGTCCCGCCTCCCTGTGTGGAATTTGCATGTTCTCCCCAGGCCCGCGTGGGTTTTCGGTTTCCTCCCACACTCCAAAGACATGCATGGCAGGAAGATTGGCCACTCCAAATTATCCCTAGGTGTGAGTGTGAGAGTGACTGTTGTATGTCTTTGTGTCCCCTGTGATTGGCTGGCAACCAATTCAGGGTGTCCCCCACGTCATGCCCGAAGACAGCCGAGATAGGCTCCAGCACCCTCAGCGGCCCTAAGGAGGAATAAGCGGTACGGAAAATGGATGATGGATGGATGATTGCAAACGCAGTAAGGGCTTCCCTTGATCCTCCTTGGATCACTCACTCTCACTGCCAATAGCCTAAATCAGTGTTTCCCAATTTTATCGAGCCAAGGTATTTATTTTACCTGGGGAAAAATCTCAGATTATATCACCAAAAAATGTGACCAAAATTGTAACAGTACTGAAATAATAATCTAAATTTACTTTTCAGAGGAAGTGTACGGTATTGATGATAATAAGAGGTGGGTTACGTTCAGTAAGACACCCAATACCATACATACAAAATTCACCGCTCACCGCTGTAAAAAATGTATACAGCTTGGATGCATAGTCAAGACGTGGGAGGAATCCGTTGAAGCATCTTATAACATGGGCGCTGAGAATGAATAGCTTCCTTCCCAGCATACTGCCTTCCATAAAACTCGACATGCATGCCTGCTTCCATGAGCTAAATATAGAAGGCGTTATTATGTTACTTCTCTAGTTCACAAGTGCCCTTTTAGAAGTGGGTTACTGTGCTTCACTCTCCCGCATGTGTGCGAGTGTTTGTGCGTGTGGGGGTGCCTGTGCGCGTGTCCGCGGATTTGTTTGCAAGGCACTCTGATGAGACAGCAGATGTGGTTTAAAGAAGTTAACTGCGCTCCTAGCTCATAATAAACGTGCCTGTAGCGTCTTCTTGTGGCCAGCATCAGCTACACCTGCTGTTTCATGAGCTCCGGTGGCTGCAAGCAATAAATGTGCCTTTCTTCCAACCATGTTTAGAATGTCCTGCCGGTGACCTGAATTTGTTATACGAAGTTGGTAAAGTGTTATAAACAGTTCACTGGATGGTGCAGTGCAGCTTCACTCCACAATACGAACTGAAATGTATAATGAGCGAATCATATGCAATTTGGAAGATACATATTTTTTGACTGCATGGGTCCGCCGAAGCAAATACTGTATACCGATAAGTGTAAATGTACATGTGTACAATCATTTGCGTGCTGTTTTCTTCACTGAAATGTTTTTTAAAATATGCATTTTTGTGTAGGAAATGACACTTAAGCTGTTTTTTCCATCTTCAGGTTCTACATAGAGAGTATATCATACTTGAAAGACAATGCCACAATTGAACTTTTTTTCCTCAATGCCAAGTCCATCATCTACAAGGTAAATCAGCTTCCTGTTGCAATTATTTACACTTGTGATTATATAATGGAACAGACGCTCCCCACCTCACGAACAAGAGACGTTCCGAGCGGTCGTTCGTAAAGTGAATTTGATCATAAGTTGCTTCAGTGCTATATTTTTTATGGGAGTTTTGTTTAAGTCAAATACTGAACGGTAAAGTATAAAACACAGACACTAACAGCCGTAAAATAAATTCACAGCTACAGTAGTACCACGATATATATCCTTGGGTCTTCAGTAACCCATGACTGAAGCTGAAGCCATTACTTTTTGTTATGCATCACAATTCGCCTCCTCCTCGGAGCCTCGACTGGGAAGACAAATCGGATTTCCTCCCCACCCACATACTCTACACAGCCAATCATAAGCGAGCTCAGCGGATCCGGGCCTGAACTTGTTGGCAACACAAGCGCTGATTGGTCAGCTTTGGTGTCCGTTGTGTAAACATCCAGCCCTTGAAACCTCTCATGTGTCTGTGTGCGTGCATGTGCGTGAAGCACAGTACGCAGTCAATCGCAAGCGAGCTCGGCCGGAAAAAGTGCGCAATACAAAATCTAGCTTACAACATCTTTGTCCGAACATTTTTCGACATACTGTACCCGCAAAAATGTTTCTATGCACCGTAACGTCGTAACTCGAATATTCGTAAGTTGGGGAGCGCCTGTATTTATTTGGTGGTTCTCCTCTGAAGTACTACTAAAGAAGATTGTTATGAATATAGATTACATTGATGTTGTTTCCCCCTCTGCTCAGTGTTTTTAGTGGCACAAATAAGCCAATCAACCATTTATTTCATAATACAAGCATGACTTTTTGCAAAAATCTGGACACCAAGAAAAAAAAATATATACCATCCATCCATCCATTTTCCATGCCGCGTCATCCTCATTAGGGTCGCTGGGGGTGCTGGAGCCTATCCCAGCCGTTTTCGGGCACTCTGCAGGGGACAACTGAATTGGTTGCCAGCCTGTCACAGGGCACACAAAGACAAACAGCCATTCACTCTCATACCAAGGGATAATTTGAGTGTTCAATTAGCTTACCGTGCATGTTTTTGGAATGTGGGAGGAAACTCACACAGGCCTGGGAAGAACATCCTAACTCCACACAGGGAGGCCAGACCGGGTCTTGAACACACAAGCTTTGCACTGTGAAGCCGGCGTACTAACCATTAGACTTCCAAGTACCTCTTTCACAAAATTACTGCGCTAGACCTTTGATGCTGCTACGCCAGTCAAGCCTTTAAGTGTATTTGTCCAGAAGGGGGCAGCCATCACCCAAAATGATTGCACCCTTCAACATAAGCATATTGGAGAATCATGTATGGATCGAATTGGAGCAGCTCTTTTTGTTCTCACCATCATACTTTTCATATTCATAAAAAACAGGTAGGTGTCGATTTCTCACGCACAGAAATAAACTGGTATGTCTCTGTGTGCGTTCCAAAATGACACATTTGTGTTTGAACGTTGTGGGTGGTACGCTCTGATCTGTCTTGCGTTTCACCGCGGCTGTCTGATCTCACCAAGCCAATTAAGAGGTGGATTGGAAAGAGTGCATTCCTGGCATACTTGAACTAGTAGTCACATCCACACCCATCCGGCCCAATCTAAACAAAAATGACTTCGATAGCTCGCCTTCCATTCCAAATCTTGAATTTGATGTACCCTCCAAAAGGGGCAGGCCGTTAGTCGAGTGGTTAGCACACCGACTTCACAGTGCAGAGGTCGTGGCCTGGTCCGGCCTCCCTGTGTGGAGTTTGTATGTTCTCCCCAGACCCGCCTGGGTTTTCTTTGGTTCCTCTAGTTTTCTCCCACATTCCAAAAACATGCATGGCAGGCTGATTGAACACTACAAATTGTCCCTATGTGTGTTTGCGAGCTCCAATAGTGTTTTGTCAATGTCTCCCCCCGATTGGCTGGCAACCAATTCATTGTGTCCCCCGCCTGGTGACCGAAGACAGCTGGACACCAGCAACCCTCGCGACCCTCGTGAGGATAAAGCGGTATTGAAAATGGATGGATGGTATATAGTTATTTTCTTGGTGTCCAGATTTTTGCAAAAAGTCATGCTTGTATTATGAAATAAATGGTTGATTGGCTTATTTGTGCCAAATGTGTACATAAACAGCGACAGAACAATTGTTCAGTCAGAAATGTTAAAAATAATATATACATTTCGTTGTCACTCAAATCTTCTCCCCCTTAATCGTTCAGCCCTGTCCACATGAAGAGCTCATGAAATTAGAGATGGCAACAGTTTAAAGGCAGATGAAAAGAATTACCAAGCAGTCATGGGGCAAGACATGAACATCAGAGACATTTCAGAGTCCACACCCCATTTTGGCAAAGTGTATCATTTCCATCACGTCCTTCATGTGTCTCATTTCTCTCTCGTAGGAGCTCATTGAAGTGGATAGTGATGTCGTTTTTGAGCTGGCTTCCTATATTCTACAAGTAAGATAAAGTGCAAGTCCGCCTCCCTGTCCCCATTTTCCTCAAATGGCGCACTTGATTCAAGGAAACGGTCCCCTTCCCACAATGTCTTCCCGAGGCGTTTGATGCTAATTGCCAAGAAACTGCCATTATGTAATGCGCCTGTCGGTCTGTCAGCGATGGTGTAATGATGCTTATAAGTTGAAATCCTAAAACACTCTCCACTGTCTTTGTTGGCGATCATTTGACATTCCTGGCTGCCTTCAGCAACTTCTAATGTAACCCAGCAGCTGGGTGAGGCTTTTGGTTCACATTAGTCAGTCCATTTATTGGTGTGTGTGTGTGTGTGTGTGTGTGTGTGTGTGTGTGTGTGCGTGTGCGTGTGCGTGTGCGTGCGCGTGCGCGTGCGCGTGTGTGTGTGTGTGTGTGTGTGTGTGTGTGTGTGTGTGTGTGTGGGTGTGTGTGTGTGTGGGTGTGGGTGTGGGGTTTTACATCAATGGGCGACAATATGTAGAACAGGAATCTCAATCGATCCATTCTCATTCAAAAGGAAGATAAAATACAAATTGTCTCACAACAGTGAGTGTAGAATGTGTACAATCATCAACAAAGAAAATGACAAATCAATATGAGCTAATTTCATACAGCCTACCATTGCTATTTAGAATATATTGTCATTCCCCCACAAGTCAGAAAAAATAGATGCAGCCAATGATGCACTTCCAATACTTTTATTGAACAAGCAAAAAGAAATGAATCCAATTAATAATTTAAATAATTAGCACTTTCCTTCATAATGAACACAACATGCCGACTGAAAAGTGAGTTTGCTAGTTATCAGCCAATCAACTCTACATTCTCATTCGCTGACGTCCGTGTCACTCACCAGGTTATATAAACTCAAAGTCACAAGTAGAAGTTGAGGATAATAACCTCGCATGAAGGAACAAAAACAAAAAACGGGCATCTAATACATCACATTTACAACTCAAATATAATTTTGCAACATTGCAAAAAAAACCGACTAACAACAGCTCTTGAGGTAAACTGCCGCTGTATCACCTCTCAATGCCTTGACAGACAGTAGTGTAATGTCCCTCCAAGAACTAACAATCCAATGTTTTATGTTACATGTTTTTTATGTTACTCCCACCCTCACAATCCTTTTTATCATTTTGCAGGAGGCCAAAAGTGATTTTACCAGGTAAGACCTTTCCCCGTTCTTATTTCTGCTTTCTCGCTGATTCACTGTGATACATTTTTATTTTATTAAACTGACTGCACACAAATCACCATCAGCACAGCTGGAGTCATTATTACATCAACATGGCCATTAGCACGTTAATAAGGCCCAGTTGAATTAACATGAAGTAACATATTTCCCGTGGGGCTGGGTTTACAATACCAAATCAAATATCATGTGCAGACACCCACATTTTACAAAGATAAGTCAAATTGCGCCAGCTCCAAGCAGTGACAAATAAACTATCTAACCATTCATTTTTTAATTCACTTAATCCTCACGAGGATCACAGGCGCAATGGAGTCAATGCCAGCAGTCTATGGGCACACCCTGAACTGGTATCCAATCAATTGCAATGCACACATTAATGAACAGTGCCTGTATTTGTGCTCACAATCACATCTGTGGACAATTCAGAGTGATCCACTAATCTGCCACGCATGTTTTTTTGGAATGTGGGAGGAAAGGGAAAAAAAAAAACGACACAGGCGCGCAAAGAACATGCAAACTCCATACAAGAAGGCCAGTACCAGAATTGAACCCTGCAACTTTGCACTGGGAGGCGGATATCATAACCCGTTGGCCACCCACACTATACTACGTATGAATCATCCAAAGTAGAAACTACATTATTAAGTTGCTGACTCCCCTCATTGATTTAAACATTTTTTATTATTCCTTCACTGGCTACCAACAGAAATGACTTACAGTAACATGATTAATGGTCAACAAGGCTTAAATGTAAGGATGTTTCGATGATTATTTGTCAAAGCTTCTGTTGTAGTTGAGATTTACATGATGTCTTTTTAACTCATTCACTGCCAGACATGTGTCCACTCCAGTGTCAGGGTTTTTGTCATTTTCTCTCATTGGAGAACCCACAGAAAAGTCTTAGGACTACATAAACATGAAACTCGTAATAAACCTTAGACTGTCTTCTTTCCTCATAAAAAAAAGTTTATTTTGAGTTTACTTGGTCGTATAGTTATCTGCAATTAAAGTGGGGGCGGTTGTACAAAAGGTAAATGCTGCCCTCTCATCGGAGGGTCCACACATTGCCAGAGTTCTGACCGAAGCTTGAAATGCATCCCCCCACAAGAAAAAACAAAACCCGAAAAAAAATGTGAATGGCACTCCACGTCCATTGCCAAATAAATTCGGGAATGGCAGTGAATGAGTTAATGTTATTTTGTGTGGTATAGACAAACATGCGCATGTAGACATTGTTTTAGAGAAGAGAAGATATCAGATGTCATGGATTTTTTTCCTACTCTTACTGTTGTGATGCCTATTCCATGCAGTATAAATATACCCTAATTGTACTGGAGAGAGAACATTTTATATAATCACAGACAGCACGGCACTGTAAATGTGAAATGAAAGAGGGTAAATGACACAACAGTCTTTGACAAGGCAATTTACCACAAATATTCTTTGATTGTTATAGACAAATGTATTGAGACTCTGCTCTCAGTCTCTTGTTTGACTTTGGCATGGAAGAACTTGACAGTCTGGACCTCAATGAAACAAACTAAACTGAGAGCCTCTGACCTCACACATGTTCCACACACACACACTTCAACATCTTGTCAAAAGTTAGCCAATACTTGGAATCTGATTTACAAAATGGAATTGGCTCATCAAACAACTCAAAATGTTTCCCTTTCCGTTTGTCTATATATATGTAATAATAATTATTCATTCCTATTAGTTATGAAGAAGCCTCCATACCCACAACACATCAATTTTGTTCATGTCCATGTGTGTGATGTCACCCTCAAAGTGTGTCATCCTTCATCACTTTGCCTCAGCAACATTGACACAATGCAGCAGCCTCCATGTCTGACCTCATTTCCTCCACCCATGCATCCTGCATGCCCAAATTGGAATGTAACAAACTCCGGTAACATTCCTGCCCACTTGTCTTTTTCCCTCCCCCTCGGCTTACACTCACATACAATTTTCCCTACAAGGTCTACAAAGCCATATGCAACTTTTATCTGTAACTGAACCATGCAGTTTCTCAGCCTCCAATACAGTCCACTTCCTCTCATTGCATGGATTGCCTTCCTTGAAACATTGCTCAAAAAAGGTTTCCCACAGAGGGATGCGTTGGGAATGCAGCTGTGTCCGTGTGTGTTGTATAGATGATTCAAAACAGATACAGTAGCGGTTCTGTAGCAGTTTATTGTTAAATACATAATACGTACATGGTTTCCTTTCGCGAATCTTAAATATATAATTTACAGCAGTTGGAAAAAAACATGAGAGTAGATCTTGAATATCCTTAAAAAGGGTTCCGGGTAAAATCTCTTATCATCCGAGAGTGTAAACGGTTGCACATGAAGTCTAAAAAAATGGGATCATCATGCTTCAAAGAACCAAGTAGACTTTGCTCGGAGCTGGGAGATAACTCTGCCCCTCAGCTCTGCGGCGGTTGTATTCCCAGGGCTTTCCCCAATCCTCTTTCCCCCAGACCAACTTTGGGATTACTTTTTTTTTACTTTTTTTTGTGACCTCCTGCCAACGGCGGTCTGAAAACTCCAGCCAAAGCCAAGTCTGTTTGGCTCATGCCTCTTTCACGCGTTTCTATTTTTCCGCTCTTCCATCCTTTGTCTTCTTAATATCACTTTAATATGTTTCTTTATTGCTCACCGTCTTCCTGTTACTTGACTATTTCTTCTGTGCCTGCAGAACAGAACATCCGCTATCAGTCTTCAATGTCTTCTCACTTGATTTAATGTCCTTCTTCCAGCGTAACATAATACAGTTGCCTTGCCATAGTTCACCGGTGACACTTCAAAGCTTTATGAAAAAGATGTCTTGATCACACCTTTTGGTCTCTCTCCCCTACTAGTAACGATGCAACCAGGTCTGACCTAAAGAAGCTCCCTGCTCTGCCCACTCAGGCCCTAAAGGAGCATCCATCCCTGGCCTACTGGTGACATTACATCCTCCTGATCTTCCTCCTTTCTCAAATTTTATCGTTTCCTCAAAACGTTTCTTCTTCTTTGGCAGTGAAGAGCGGGTCATTGACCACTACAAGAAGCTCAACGGACAGTCCAGAGGACAAGCTATCGTAAAGTGAGTGTTAGCGCCACTTGGGTGCAATTAGCCTGTTTGGCTTCAAGTCTCATGTGTTGTGCGTTCCTCATCTTCACAGCTACATGAGCATTGTGGAGTCACTGCCCACATATGGAGTACATTACTACGCCGTAAAGGTACGTTTTTTTTTTCTCCCCCACTACACTCTTGTTTTTGTTTTTTTTCCTGGACTTTAAAGCAGCTAATATTGGGGTTGTAACTTTTGGTTGTCTTATTTCTCTTGCTGTCAAACCATCCACACGCACACACACACACACACACACACACACACACACACACACACACACACACACACACACACACACACACACACACACACACACGCACACACACAAACACACACACATGCAGGTGATCTTGTCATTGTCGTTTTGTCACAGGATAAGCAGGGCATCCCATGGTGGCTGGGACTGAGCTATAAAGGAATATTTCAGTATGACCATCAGGACAAAGTCAAGCCTAGAAAGGTGAGATGACCTTCCAAGGTGTCCTCGCTAGCCCCAGTCGGTCAAAGACCACATAGAATGGCACCTTGACTCACGTGTGCTCCAGTTTGGTGAAGTTTCAGCTATGCAGCTGTTTTATTGAAGTAAGAAAAACTAGCATTTAGAGTCACTTTAATGACCTGACATCTGCACGAAGAGAGTCACAGAGGGCAATACATTTTCAGCTGTTTATTGAACAGGACAAACAGTCAAACACCCAAATATGAGAAGACTTGCAAAAAAAGTGGATGCTCTCTCTGTAATAACCAGCCTACCGAGTGACTTCATTTGCAAGTGTCTCTCACGAAGGTCATGCCCCTTCAAAGAGTAATTAGACTTCATAAAAACTGTTTATTCCTTTACATTCTATTTTTCAGATGTGTTTATAAAACACTGCAATTTTAGTTTTTTCACCATTCAACCCACGCTTAATCCAACTGTTACACAAGCTGTTTTTGGTTTCATTTGCTACACGTTTTATTCTGCTGCAATGTCATATGTGGAGGTGGGAGCAAAAATTGGCAATGAAAGTCAACCAGAAATTTTTGTAGAGAAAAATGTCTGCCTCAGTTCGACAGGAATCTATTTTGGACCACGTCCATGTTGATGGCATGAACATTTGTCGCTGATTGACTCTCTCTTTTGGTAACAAAGTTAGAAGAGGATGATGCTCGGCAATGACAGTGGCTTGAAACTGGGAGAAGAAAAGGACAAAAATAAAGTTTGCTGTAATTACTGCAAAGCAGAGCTGGCAGAGCTTGGAGTGTGGAGAGTGAAACACGGTATTGTGTACTCATGACGATGAGCGAGCCATAAGTCTTCACGTCGACTGCGGTCTAAAGGAGAAGCATACAGTAAATGTCTGTGAGAGACGCTTTACCCGAAAAAAAGAGCACGACACACAAATATGAAATACGAAAATATGATGATATATTTTTTTAAGTGAATATAGTCTCAAATCAACTTTGGCTAACCATAGTTATTTGTAACTGGGTTCTTCTCACCATTAAAAAAGAAATAAAGAAACAAAACTGGAAAGTATTTGATTGGCAAGTGCAATCGATTGATTAATCAGGCAGATAACTGATTCGATAAAGCCTTTGTCGCATATATACGAGTAGTCAAGGAATGAAAGGAAATTTGGCATTAGTAAGTAATCTGTTGAAATGATGGTTTTCATCTAAACACATTAGATTATTTAGTACTTCATTACAACAGTTTTTTTCCCACGAGCAACATAATGAGATAGAAAAAAACACTAACTGAAAATGTACCCAACAATGAGCCCTAAATGTGTAATCCAAGCCACATCATTGCTTACATATACCGTTCCACCAGTAATGAATCGGACAAAAATAATGGTATGTTCAGAAGACTTAATGTTGCCTTTTTTGGGGTCGGAGGGATTCTATAACTATAATTCCACTTTTGGCCATTTTAAAATCATCTTGCATTCTCCTTGTGTGACTAAATGGTAACAACTCATATTTTCCCTCCCATGAGTGTGTCAACTCATTGTGTTCGAGAAGAACAGTGAGTGTTCACATATTCCGTACTAATATCTGCAAAGGTTGAGCACCCCTCGTGCTCTCTGTCACTGTCCCTGTTTCTCTTTATACCCAATCAGTGCTGTTATGCAGTTTGGTAAAAGCCATTCTTGCTCACCTCTAGCGATCAATCCCCTTCCCCCGCCCCCACCATGTTTAATGCTTGCTTGCTGACATTTTACCTTGTCATGCAAGGTGTTAATGGGTTTAACACCATCTCTGCACATTGAAAGGCCACTGACACTCTGGAGCACATAAGCCCCCCCCCCCCCCCCCCCCACCACCACCTCACACATACACTCGCCCGTGAACACACACACACACACACACACACATATTTGCTCATCAGGAACTGAACTTAGCGGTGAACTCACCATCTTGACAAATACATCCCGTCTGCAAAAGCTTTCCTGTTTGCCACAAATGTGTTGTCTGTGTGTTCGAGCAACAGAATTCGTCAAGCCAAGTCACGTAAGGTTGCAGTTTTAGAAGCAAAATTAACTCATTCACTGCCATTCACGAATTTATTCGGGAATTGAAAATATGACGTAGAGCGCCATTGCCGATGTTTTTTCGGCTTTGTTTTTTGCTGCTTAGATGCTGAAAAAGCCTTGGTCATGGCCTCTGGCAATGTTTTCTTCTTTTCCACAAGGAGGTTGCATTTCCCTTCTTTTCAAATGTTAGTGCTTTGTTTCAGCTGCAGCTGTTGTTAATGCGCTATGTAAACCAATATACAGTAAAGTCTCGTTATATCGATATCGGATATATCGATAGTCCCGGTTATATCGATACTATTTCTATGCACGCAAGGAGAAAATTACATGCGCGCACGGTCGGATATATCGATAGTCCCCGTTATATCGATATTTTTCGGATTCCCGAGAATATCGATATAACGAGACTTTACTGTATATGTATTTATTGCATTGTATTTTGGACAGCCAGCCTCATTTCAAGCTCATATAACTCCAGACCCATATAATTTAGGAATTAACTCTTTTTTTTCTGATGAGTTTAAGATTCCTAATGCTGTATTGAATGTTAATGTACTCCTCAAACTCAATATTCTGTGGGTCTTGGAATTCAAGTGACAATGACAAAAACCCTGACACTGGAGTGGACACATTTTTGCACATGTCTGGCAGTGAATGACTTAATTTAGTTTACTCAGTAAAAAAATCATTTAATTCTCATTTGGCTTTACATATATCACTTATTACTTCTGGACTGAATGAATAGTTACAAAGTGTAGCATTTTCTTTGTAAAATTTCAAAAGGAAGCAGGACAAAAACATATCGACAATATGTTTTTTTTTTATTTCTCCTCGCAAACAAAAAAACTGTGGCTACATGCTTTTGTTCAATGATACAACGTGCTGATTGTAGCTATGGAACACCTTAAGACCCGACTTAATTCCATTGAACACAGTTTTGGTTGGTGAAAACAGGACATGCAGTCCACAGTAGGAAGATATACAGCTCCTTCAAAGAGTGGAAGAAGAAACACTCAGCCAAGCGTAACAGCTCCAGTAATCAGTGACTCACTCGGTCATCGCTTGCCACTGAAAAGCTGATTCAGTTTGGCAAACACACAACACTTAATGTGAGCTATTTTGGAGTGTGTTTACTATCTTTGTTCCCCACAGTTAAAATAATGACTCTGTTAAATGATCATCCGGAGAAGACTAGGTTGTTTGACGATGTAAAAGTACCTCAGTTTACCACAGACCACACATGCGCAGACACAGATACACACACATAAGTGTAGCTCACAACATTAGTCAAAGGACAGGTCTGATGAGTGACTGACCTGGGGCATATCATATGATTTCATTTGGGAGCGTACCCACCCACCCATTTGCTGGAGTGCAGAGACATATCCAGACATCCAGCCGGTTCCCATTAGTTTTTCCAGATATGTCATCCTTCCAAAATGGCACAGTCCCATGCAAACAACAGGAAAGAGTGTAAAGACTTTGCCATGACGACGGCTAGATACACCAGAACCCCACCCACATGGACGTAGCAGTACAGCAGTCCAAAAGAATAATACCTCAGCCGTGGTTATTTTTAAAACTATTCTTCTCCACTATAGCGAAGAAAGGCCTTTACCCTTTATCAGATCTGACATTCGGTATCTAACATAGTCAGGATATGAGCGCCTGATTGTGAAAGAATATCTACCAGCTCAGCATCTGCATGTGAATGTTTGTGCGGTGATGTGAGTATTTTCGTGTTTCAATTTAGGATTTATAGCATACATGTGCGTGGCTCCCAGGCTCTGTGCTTCTCTGGCATCACATACTTTTTTTTCTTTTCTAAAAACGAAAGCATACGTCAGCAAGTGTAAACATGTCATGTTTGAACAAAATTATAAATGTCTCTTATCGCCATTATTCTGGCCAACACAAACAGTCCTTCATTCACTATCTGGCCCAAATTGCTATATTTAGCACCACGCTACATTTGCGCTTCACACTCCATTCAGCAAGCAGTTTGATAATGGAGTTATTTCCTTCTCCAAGACATGACATGAAACGGTTAGAACATTTCGCTATTTTCTAATGTCACCATTAACATGACCAAAATGATAACAGGTGTTGTTTTTGTGTAGAGTTTACATGTTAATTCTTCTTGAATTAAAAACACATACATATTTGCTTAACTGAAGACATGCAGTGCATCACAGAATACATTTTTGCACAGTTATACATTTCCGTCCTCTGACACTTCTATTATGCATAGAATACTTTGTTTTTATCTTTTCTCCCGCCCACCCCCCTTTCAAATTGCTTCTGTGGATTGCAAATGTGCCCATTGTGGGACTATTTAAGGCTTTCTGATTCTGTTTCTGATTTTATATACCAAAAGAAGCCACAGACTGAGAACTACACTCTGCAGTACGAATGATAATTGAAGTATAATGTGGATGCTGTGAGAAAATTTTGATAAAATGTTTTTTTTTTCAATGTCTGTGTAACTTTTTGGTGGAAGGTCATCTGTACTTCTTCAAAGAAGTACAGATGACGGCTGAAGAAACCTTTTCATCGATGGACCACTCCTGTACGACTGAGAGCTTACACAGACGTTTTTGGTGGAAGGTTTTACATTTTTAAGACAAAAATGAGACAAATTGTAAATACAGTAAAGTCTCGTTATATGGATATTCAAGGGAGTCCGAAAAAATATCGATATAACCGGGACTATCGATATATCCGACCCTGTTTGCATGTAATTTTCTCCGTGCGTGCATAGAAATAGTATCGATATAACCGGGACTATCGATATATCCGATATCGATATAACGAGACTTTACTGTAGTTAAGTTACTCATACCTATTTGAAAAGCCCAGTTTAATTAAAAATCAATTGTGAGTAAGACTTATATAGAACAAGCATATTGACCACAAAGGTAATCATACCAGCTCATCTTTTGTATTTTACCATAACATTTTAACTTTTTCAATTCTGATTGTAGACATCCACTAACAAATACCACGTGTATAATATAGGCTATGTCTGTGTAAGCTCTCAGTCGTACGGTCTCAGTCATGCGCTAAAAATAGAAGTCTCTAGGAAGGTTACGCACACTGACCAATACTTACTTTTCGATTCTAACCACCCTTTACAACACAAACTCGGAGTTATCAGAACCCTCCAGCATATGGCTAAACTAATACCAACAAGCGTTGAAGGTAGAGAAAAGGACTCAAAACATATCAGGAGAGCACTCACAAACTGTGGATACCCTCTGGTCATTTAACAAATGTCAGAAAGAAAGAATAGGGAATGAAACCAAAAATTCTGAAGATAGAAAAGGGAGAGGAGTCACAGTACCTTACATTGCAGGTGTTTCTGAAAAACTGCAGTCCTTTGGCAACACAAAATTCCCACTTATTTCAAACCGATAAACACTTTAAGGCAAGAATTAGTGCATCAAAAAGATAGGCTGCCCAAAGAAAAACAAAGTAATGTAGTTTATTCAATACATTGTAAGAATGAAAATCTTAAAGAGCAGTACATTGGGGAGACTAAACAAATTCTCAAAAAAGACTTTATCAACATCGCAGGGATAATACAGTAAAGTCTCGTTATTTCGATATTCAAGGGAGTCCGAAAAAATATCGATATAACCGGGACTATCGATATATCCGACCCTGTTTGCATGTAATTTTCTCCGTGCGTGCATAGAAATAGTATCGATATAACCGGGACTATCGATATATCCGATATCGATATAACGAGACTTTACTGTACTAGTGGGCCTCAATCGGCAGTACATATGCCCGAAAAGCGAGCAACCACTCATTTGACGACAATGATGTTAAAATCTTTGCGAAAGAAAATAGATGGTTTGAAAGGGGAGTAAAAGAAGCGATTTTCATAGAACAACTAAATCCTTCATTAAACCGGTTTTGTGGGGTGAGGTTCAATTTGGATCGTTCATACAATAGCCTGCTTAGACAACATAGGTTTATCGATGAGAAGGTTTCTTCAGCCGTCATCTGTACAAATTTGAAGGTTTCGGACGTTTCGCCTCCTATCCAAGAGGCTTCGTCAGCGAACTAAAGTCTGACTGGTCGTATCGGCCCTATTTATATATCCCTAATGTCCAGCCATGGCGGCGCCGGACACAGCTATGATAGGTCCCTACTCTCAGGTTGGGGGGAGCAGAGGACCACTCCCTGTGGCCCTACTCATTGTTCCTACATTCCTGACTAACGACTGGCCCATTTCCCCCACTCCCACCTGTATCACCTCATCAGCATTGCGAATGTTGCCTAACCTGTTTTGCCTAAGCAGGCTATTGTATGAACGATCCAAATTGAACCTCACCCCATCAGACCGGTTTAATGAAGGATTTTGTTGTTTTATAAGAATCGCTTCTTTTACCCCCCTTTCAAACCATCTATGTTCTTTCGCTAAGTTTTAACCTCATTGTCGTCAAATGAGTGGTTGCTAGCTTTTAGGTGCAAATGTACTGCCGATTGAGGCCCACTTGTATTATCCCTGCGATGTTGATAAAGTATTTTTTTGAGAATTTGTTGAGTCTCCCCAACGTACTGCTCTTTACAATTTTCATTCTTACAATGTATGGAATAAACTACATTACTTTGTTACTCTTACTTTGTTCCCAGGCTGTTAAAATTCCTGGACCAACTTTGTTTCTTTTCTTTTCCTGCCTCGTCTTTACGTTATTTTTCTTTTTATTGTTTTTTTCATCACTTCTCAATTTGCATTTGCTCACATCAGGGCAACTCGGCCCTTTCGACTCACTTTCTGTCTCACCCTTTGTCCCTAATGAGAACCAGACTTAGACAGTGTGTGTTTGTGTGTGCACTGAGCTCTGATCAAACAAAGCAAGGGCTCTTCAATTGTAGAGAGGAAGGAGGTAAGGGGACCATGGGGGGTGGTGCTCAGAGAACGCTTCATCAGTCCTCCCTTGGACCCTTTTTACTCTCTCTCAAACACACACATACACACACACACACACACACACACACTCCTCCCCTACCGCAGAGCAGGAAGCAAAATTCCTGTGGGGGGAGGAGGGGTCAGCCCCCCCCCCCCTCCCTGTTACTTCCCTCCCTCCATCTTTCCTTCCCCCTCTCTCCCTCCAAGTCAAGTTACAGGAGAAACTTTACACACTTTCACTCACACAAAACACGCCTACAAATGTTGAGGCAAGTTGCAGAGGATGTAACGGGACACATGATGGGGAATATGTGTTTCGGCTTCTTATATAGCATGTGATAATCAAGCGCTGTCTGTCTTTCTTTCCACATTTTTGGGTGCTTGCAGAGGAGAGGATTTCTTTCAAAGTTGCGTGGACTTATTGTCGGACTGTGTTTTTTCTCCTCAAACTTCAGGTGTTCCAATGGCGTCAGCTGGAGAACCTCTATTTTCGAGAGAAGAAGTTCTCCGTGGAAGTTCATGACCCCAGGAGGTAAATCTCTATAACAGTTCAATCATCAAGGCAATTTGATTTGATTTGATGTACTCCCAAAGAAGATATTTGACCGCTATTTAATATGTACAAATTCATTCAATGCCACTGTTGTTGAATTTTACTACTCAGATTTCACAACCTTTATTGTTCCCAAGTACAAACACAGATTTCAGCCTTGGCTTCAAAAACCAGACCAAAATCAGACACAAAACAAAACAGTGATTTTGGTGCTCAAGCTTTCTACATTTGTAATACCTAAAACTAAAAATAATAACAAAAAACAGTCTGATAAACAATTTTTGACAGACACAGCTATGTAACTGAGTCATTTGTTTCCCCAATCGCTACACACGTTTGCTCTGACTGAGCAACACACACTCTCCGTTTAAACAATACACATACTTACCCTGTTTGCATAGAGGCATTTCCCTCCAGAGCAATAGTACGGACACGGGAACTTTTCCCCTTGTAATCTTCATCTGCAAAATGATGACACACCACTACCTCGATGGATCTGTTCGTCATTATAGCAGCTTAAAAACATTTTATTCACTGAGCGATGCCCGTGAAATATTGGATTCCCAGTTGAAAAATATAATCTGTAATGCCAGTCAATAACTTTAATGTTACCTTTAGTAAGCAGTGCAGAACATAGAATTAATGTTTGATGTGATGTTCTGACTGACTTTCTAAAGCTCAACACAAAAACGGGCGTCGGATGAGCTGACTGTGTTGTCTCATATTCTTTTTTCTATAATAATGTCCCGAAGGTCCCTGAAAAAAATGATAATATCTTACAGCACACAAACACATATATGTATAAAAGTCTTGACAAAGGAACCCCACGAAGATCTTGACATCTGTGTGAGTGGGCCGCTTTGTTGCCCAAATGGTCCAGCCTATATTTATTTAACATGGCTCCATATGTGCAGTGCCGAGGGGAGGGGGGTTGAGCTGGAAACAGTCAGGGACAGGGTGAAACAACGAGCAGCGGTGTTTTCTTTGAGATGAGCTGTCATTACGGTGAGCTGGCCATGAGTGTGTGTTTAAATAAGGATGAGCAAACACGCCAGCCTCGTGTGTGGCTTATACGTGCGTCGTCTTCTCACAAGCACCAAAGAAGCCTTTTATTGCCAGTAAAGTGGTATTATAATTGTCTTTGCCCGCTTACTTTAGTTCATTGACATCGCAGATTGTTTTATGGAACTGGGTTCTTCTACTTTTTAGACCAAATATCACTATCATGAAAAATATATACCTTAAACACGACAGAGGCCTAATAAATGTGCAGGCAAAATAATATGTATTCGACCCCAAAATATTTTTATAATATATATTCATAAAAGATAGGAACAAATATGAATCCAATTAATGATTATATTTAAATGTTTCTATTGAAATTTAACAGTGAGCCATACTCGCCATTTATTGAACCCTGGGAAAATAATCACACAAAAACACAATGAGCACACTTGCGAAGGTGCAGCTCTAAGCCACAGCTGTGCCCCCACCCCACCCCGGCCCACACACACATGCAATTGCCAGCATCACATGCCAAGTCAACGGGCCTTGCCTACTAAAGGCATGTAACTAACAGATGTACACAACATACATTAAGTGCTATATAAATCAATATGTATTGTTTGAATTGTATTGTATGTATACAGTATTGTATATACTTTTTTGATTAATTATCTATGTGTGTTCGAAAATATTTACAGTGTTCTAGAACCTGTTTTAATTATTTTCAAAGCATTTAGTGTGTACAAGGTATGGAAGTTGGGTTTTCTTGTTGTTGTGTGCACATTCTCATCGTGATTAAGGGGGATTCAGCGTTATTTGTTTGCAGTCAGTGCGTATAAAGAGGCTTTGTGTCCGCTTCTACTGTAGGGCATCGGTGACACGCAGGACATTTGGCCACAGTGGCATCGCAGTGCACACCTGGTATGCCTGTCCAGCCCTCATCAAGTCCATTTGGGCCATGGCCATAAGCCAACACCAGTTCTATCTGGACCGCAAGCAAAGCAAGGTCAGCAATATTCTTATCACCTTTTCACCAGTGTACATTGATGATGTCACAGAACAACGGCAATCACCATGGCATCTATACTGTGGAGCAAAAATAAAAACCTCCACAGCTAATTCCACCATCACACCCATTTATGCGTTCTGGAAAATGGTGGCTTAACACCCAAGGCCTGAGCTGCAGTCTGCGAAGCGCAGCCTGGTATTGGACTCATTCATTCCTTTTAACAATATGATCTGTGTTTTTCCACCCGCCTTAATTGCGTGTGTAATATTTTAAATGAACTTCTTGCCCAGACATCATTTGGTAGAGTCGTGACAGGCTGAGAAGTCATTTTGTGCAGTAATAATAATAATAATAATAATAATAATAATAATAATAATAATAATAATAATAATAATTAATAATAATATTTTTTTATTTCAAGCGCCTTTCAAAACTCTCAAGGACACTTTACAGTCACATACAAGCATAGATACAATAATAAACGAAATACAATTAGAAATAGAAACAAGAGATATAGCTACACAGAAAATGCAATTTTATATGATCCAGGAAGCATTTTATTAATTTATGTATCTATTTTACTGTTATAATTGGAATAAAAGTGTGCTTTTTTGTACACTTTTATAAACACATGGATTCTTGGAGGATAAAGTAAAAAAAAAGAATAGCAAAAAGGGAAAAAAAAGAAACAAGAGCAACAAAATACTCATTTGGCTGGAAAAATATACTCATCTGGCCTCAGCAAAAATTAACTAATTTGTATCAGATAATTAAATAAAATCCATTCGACTCATTTCATCAAATAGTAATACACTAGTTGGTGCACTGTGAACAAGGCATTATTCTTTGCTAGACACAATCTTATTTCATCCGACTTTGCTATTTTAGTCATCCTGCTCTTGTTAATTCTAGCATGCCAATCTAAACGTTTGAATTGGCAATACACATTAGCCAGGTGTACATTTCTTTGTCCCCATCCTCCCCCCATTTCTCGATTACTTTATTTTAGACGTTTTCCACCCCACTTCTCTGTTATTTCATTTTGGAACTACTTTGTTTATTCTACACTTGTACTTGTTAATCTGATCGCCATGTGCCCTTGAGGAATGAAATTAAAAAACCCTGGTGTCTGTTACGCCAAAAGAGGAATGATTGACTGATTTTGGATTGCATTGGATTGGATTGGATTAGACTTTATTAGTTTCACACTGGTGAAAACAAGGAAAGAAATTAATGAAAAAACAAAATACAGTAGCTGCTGGAAAGGCAGCCACTTTTGCGGCACCATCTTAAGTCAAACGAACAAAAAAAATAACATAATATGACAACACAAAGACACAGACAGTCATTCAATCTTAAGCACTTTCTGCACCCTCATTCTTGCATGAAGCAGTTCTACATGAAAGAGGAGAGGATCAAAGTGTCCTTTTCACCAGTGGATCACGGATGTCATGGTGGAATGTACACGTATACGATCTGCTAAATGTTGAAAGCAAACAGGAAGCTGTATCATCCATTGACTTTACTTTTGGGCACAGGAACACGTGACTTAAAGGACAACCGACGTCTCCGGACAAGTTGTGTCCATAATTTGTAAAATGGCTCCACATGACTTCTACTGGGCGTATTTTAAAGATTCCACCGCCTATAGCTATATTTTACGTTTTAAGACTTGCGCTGAACATTCAGGAAGTCTTGTTTTTGAGTTGGTGACGAGTCCGTACGTGACGTCATTAAAGGTCCGCCTCCTCACCGTAAAAAAGACTCATTGTAGCGTCTTTCCATCACGTCAATGTATTGTAACGTCCGGGGCTTGTGAGTTGCATGTTTGGGGGCTGGGCTAGTCGGGAGAGATTACGTCACGGACAGAAGGGAGGACCTGAAGGAGAAGTCCGCGAGAGAGCGAGAGAGTGGACTGCGCGTGAGTTGTGGTGTAACAACAACTCCGGTATGATTGTGCTAACTGCAACGTTTGCTTAATAAAAGCCTGACCAGCTGTGCCAACGCCTGTGCGCATCCTTTATCACGCCGAGGGGCATTACATTGGTGTCAGAAGCTCCGGATTCACCCGTCGCACTTCGAACTTTTGAGGGAAGATGTTCCGCGACGACGCTACTCGGCAGAAGGTAAAGGGGAAGGCCTTGCCAGGTGGAATTGACGTGTCGGAGTCAAGTGGCATGGAGCGCGGTCGTCTTTACGGTGACAATCCGCACCAGAATGGGCATGAACCCGCCATTACGACAAGTGCAGCCGTCGCCACGAGGAGTGATGAGAGCATTAATGGCGGCGCCCTTGGTCTCGCGTGGCCCTCCATGAAGGCGCTGAAATTCTCCGGGAAGGGAAGTTGGGAGGCGTATTTGGCACAGTTCGAATTGGTGGCCCACGCATCGAACTGGCCGGACAAGGTGAAGGCGGTGCAGTTAGCACTTTCACTGACTGAGGAGGCTACGTCCTGTCTGCTGCTACTGAGCCCTGGACAGAGACTTGATTACAGCGCGCTGGTGGGCGCTCTGCAGCGGCGCTTTGGGGAGTTCAATTTGAAAGACTCTTTGCGCTGCGAGTTCAAGCAGCGTGATCGACATCCCGGTGAGCCGCTACGTTGTCTAGCCCATGCGACCGAGAGCCTGGGTCGACGCGCATATGCTGGGATGCCAGAGGAAGTCCGAGATGAACTGATTCGTGACCAGTTCATCCAAGCTCTCAGACCGGATGAACTGCGGCTGCACGTCCAGCTTGCCCACCCAGCAGCGCTTGGAGAAGCACTTGCCCTTGCGACAGAGAGGGAGATCGCAGTCAAGGGATTACTGCAGACAGCAGCTTGCCCCGATTCGGTGACATCGTCGTCGAAAGGTGAGGCGTGCCGGCCGGCGTGGGTGGAAGAGCTGGTGTGTGCGTTGAATATCCGGCCAGCACAACAGGAGGAAGGGAGTGGTCGACGTGCACGCCCTGCTGTCTGCTGGGGGTGTGGAAAGCCAGGTCATCTGCTGCGGCGCTGCTCAAAGATGAAACGGCAAAGGGTCCCTGAAGGCCGGGCAGCGCAGACCCCTCCAGTGGTCAACCGGGAACTGCAGTCCACATGCGGAGCGGTGACAGTGGGTTGGACAGACATGGGGGACCCCAGTCAAGTCCGCATGCAGATTGGAGACGTGTCCTGGACAGCCTTGGTGGACACTGGGTCGTCAGCCACAATTGTGAGGCCTGACGTTTTTCCAGCAGGAACCGTCTTAAAGTCGACACACACAAAACTGAGGACAGTGACCGGTGAAACGGCCAAGATGAAGGGCAAAGGGACATTTGTTTTTGGCCTGGGGGGTTCCTCAACAACCCACTCAGCTTTGGTAGCTGACGTGAGTGACCCCTGTATTCTAGGACGGGACTTTTTAAAAGCCACAAATTGTGTGGTGGACTTGGGGGCTAGGGTGCTCACCCTGCCAGGTGGCCAGCGTGTCGAGCTGATCACGGCATCTCAACAGGATTCCCCAGGGGTGGCCATCAACACAGTCGACCCTTCAGCAGTGCTGTCCACTCTGCCCTCGACAGGCGATCGGGTAGAGGTTACTCGCCCTGTGATAGAATGCCCACCAGAGGGGGCAATAAAATCAAAAGAGATGGAAATCCATGGAGAAGCGGCTGCTGCCGGGCCAACATGCTGCACCTTAGAGGCTGTGGACACTGCAGAGTGGGCTGCAAAGCAAGAAGAGGACCACGACCTCAACCCAGTGCGGCAGTGGGTCCAGAGTGGCAGGAGGCCACCCTGGAAAGACGTGATGGGACTCTCTGCTGCTTCCAAAGGCCTTTGGAGCAAGTTTGCTGTGCTACGCATAAAGGATGCTGTGCTGCAGCATGCTTGGAGAGAACCTGCTGCCGGGGAAGAGAGATGGCAGGTGGTCGTGCCGAAAGCTCTTCGAGAGACTGTGCTGAGAGCTTGTCATAAGGGCACTGGCTCAGGACACCTTGGCCGCGCAAAGACCCTCCGACGGCTCCGCCAAGTGTTCTACTGGGGACACCATCGACACGACGTGGATGACTTCTGCCGGCGCTGTGAGGAGTGTGTGGCCGGCAAGAGACTTCAAACCCAGTCGCACGCACCACTTGAGGCGTTCAGGAGACCTGCGGGCTGCTCAGGGGACCAGCTGGGGCTGGAGTTTTCACACAGACGGCGGGGTCGGCTGCAGAAAGCCGGTGCGTGTCGAAAGCGAGATTGTGACGTGTGGCGCGAGGGGCGGAACTTCCAGGCGGGGGATCCGCCTTCCACCAGTCGTGTCCCGGGTCAGCCAGCGGGAGGCAGAATTGACTCAGAGCCAGGTCGACCGCAGAGACGGACACAAGGGCCACAACAGCTACGGCTGGAGGATTTTTTTGTTGACCCCTCGGGGCGAGGGTTTCATAAAGGGGAGGGTAGTGTAACGTCCGGGGCTTGTGAGTTGCATGTTTGGGGGCTGGGCTAGTCGGGAGAGATTACGTCACGGACAGAAGGGAGGACCTGAAGGAGAAGTCCGCGAGAAAGTGAGAGAGTGGACTGCGCGTGAGTTGTGGCGGAACAACAACTCCGGTATGATTGTGCTAACTGCAACGTTTGCTTAATAAAAGCCTGACCAGCTGTGCCAACGCCTGTGCGCATCCCTTATCATGCCGAGGGGCATTACAGTATTTTGCTGTACTGTTTATTTTTAAACCATGTTTTACATCCAAAAGCCGCCAGCAGAGGGAGGCAAACTCCATGGAAAGAATGTATCAGAGCTGTGGAAACGAGCTGATTCATTCCTCACCGGAGCTGGTCGCCATTTTTCTGCCTCTTTTTGAGGACCCCCCCCGCCCCCGTATGTCCAAATAAATTCGTTAATCGATTGCAAACATGGGGCGGCCCGGTAGTCGAGTGGTTAGCACACCGGCTTCAGAGCGCAGAGGTCGCCGTTTCGCGTCCCGGTCCGGCCTCCCTGTGTGGAGTTTGCATGTTCTCCCCGGACCCGCGTGGGTTTTCTCCGGGTCCTCCGGTTTCCTCCCACACTCCAAAAACATGCATGGCAGGCAGATTCACCACTCCAAATTGTCCCTAGGTGTGAGTGTGAGAGTACTGTTGTACGTCTGTGTGCCCTGCGATTGGCTGGCAACCAATTCAGGGTGTCCCCCGCCTCGTGCCCGAAGACAGCTGAGATAGGCTCCAGCAACCCCCGCGACCCTAATGAGGAATAAGCGGTACGAAAAATGAGATGAGATGAGATTGCAAACATGTATGCTTTGCTCATCAGGACTATTTGAATCATATTCATAACTGGATGTGTAACAAGAAAGCATATTCTCCGAATCTGAAGCCATTGTTTTGATTCACCAGAAATGCAAGACGTCTTGGCGTGATGTCACGAAAGGGGGGCGGGACTTTCTGAAAATGCCCAATTCGCAGCTCAATTTTTTGCAGATTTTGAACACTTCAAGTCATTTTTATTGGTGTTTTGCATTTGACTAAAAATATCATACTGCATGTTTTCGGTATTTTAGATGCTATAAAACGTTTTTCTGGTGTCAGTTAAAAAAAAAGTGACGTCGGTTGTCCTTTAAACAAATCCTATCCATTTTAACACAGATACAATAATACTGTATATGTTGGTTGAATTTCTGCAAGGTCTTCATTTTAACATCTTCTTGCTTCTGGCACATGTGTGTGTCCAGTCTAAAATCCACGCAGCACGGAGTCTGAGCGAGATTGCTATCGACCTCACTGAAACAGGAACGTTGAAAACGTCCAAACTGGCCAACATGGGCAGCAAAGGCAAGATTATCAGTGGGAGCAGTGGCAGTCTACTCTCTTCAGGTTAGTTCATACATATCGATTTTGTGTGTGTGTGTGTGTGTGTGTGTGTGTGTGTGTGTGTGTGTGTGTGTGTGTGTGTGTGTGTGTGTGTGTGTGTGCGTGCGTGCGTGCGTGTGTGTGTGTGTGTGTGTGTGTGGGAGAGAGAGAGAGAGAGAGAGAGACTGGGGGGGTTTGCACCCAGGCAGGGGGTGTGAATGTGTAAGATTAATAGGCGAGTGCATTCTTCGGTGGTGGCATTCGAGCAGGGCGTTGGTTGAAAGCTGGATGGACAGAAACAACTGCCTCCATAGGGATGCCATCGATTGTGCAAGTTATGTTCACATGCACAGAAATGTGTGTTCTCAAGGGGCTGCATTTGGTGTTTAAATTGGACAGGTGGACAGTTCGTGTGTGTGTGTTATTTTTCTCCACAGGCTGTGAAACACTGGTTCCCATCCATGACGACTACTATTTGGTACCAAGCCACACATAGAGGCTGCATGTCGACTTGCACTGCATATACGAATATATATTAGATATATAAATGCATTCAGAATCATTGTGTCTCTCTTGTGGGAACAAACTACATTGTAGCCCTTGATAAAAACAAGGTTGACACCGATCAAATTACAGGATTTAAGACCAGTCAAAATTTAGGATGCGACCGATACTTTGCCCACACTTGCGTGGCAGGTTAATGAAACACTCAAAATTGTCCTGCGGTGTGATTATGAGCACAAATGGTTGCTCGTCTATTTGTGTCCTGTGATTGGCTGGCAACATGGTCAGGATGTCCTGCACCTCCTGTCCAAAGACAGTATGTTCTCATGTAGAGAAGCGGATTACAAAATGGATGGATGGATACGTTTGTAAATATGTTTTTTAGATCATGGCAATGATCTCTGGCATTCTCAATTTTATTTTGTACTTTATTATTTAGATATGTAATAATCTGGTGTCCAAATTATAATGCAAATAATATGTTGTAATCCAAACAGCAGGTCTGGGAGGTTATTCTGACATCTTGGAAGGAAATTGAAGAAGTGTCCAAAAACTCATTTGCAGTTCTTTGATCCCTCCAAATTGTCCTGACCCATTGCTATGTATGACCATTTGGAACAGTGCATTGTATCCAAAATTGCTTTTATTGCAAGCATTCAATTTATTCTCTAAATTATGCTGAGTACCACTTGTATATGCTGTAAAAATGAGAGGAAAAACATACTTTGCGTCATCATGTGCAACATTGTGTGTTATCACAAGTTCATATGTTTTAGCTATCCAATATTCTCAGTTTAAAATGACATGATCAGAAGCTGTAGAAGTCACTCAAGTAAATACAATCTCTGCATTGAAGCATAAGGTTGAACGTGAGCCTCAACGCTGTGGGCAGGGTTGTTTTAAGAATCTTACACACCAAAGTAGGTGAACCATGGTCGCCATAGAAACAACATATTTTGTTTTCTTTACAAAAGGCCAGTCCAGCATCCTGAGGATTGTTGTGTGTTTTAAAGCCCATGTTTAAATAGTCAACAATCCGATCTATGAGTGAATTAAAGTCATCTGTTTTTTTTTGTTTATTTGTTTTTATCTGCCACAGCTTTCTCAGCGGGTGAGTCTTGCGTTGTTTCTGTCTTTTCCCAAGATGAGGACGACGGTGTGCTTGTGTGCAAGCAATTTGTCTGAAATCTAAGGCGTGTTACAAACAAGACTGGCACCATCTCTGGCTCCCCAGAGATTGTGCGTCATTGACTTTTGTCCTCTGCACTGCCCCCACCCCCATCTTTCCTTGAAACAAACAGTTGCCTTATCGAAATGTTGCACTCACTTCCCTGTAAACATCCTGGCAGACTTGTGCAGCTGCATGGACAATCTCTCCTTCTTTTTCCCGGACAGCCAAGACCTCCACAACAGCAAAGAGCAGCATAACAGTACTCTCCTGACACTTACCCGCTCGGATTGTTTTGCAGGCTCTCAGGAATCCGACAGCTCCCAAACAGCCAAGAAAGACATGCTGGCTGCGCTTAGGGCCCGCCAGGAAGCACTGGAGGAAACGCTGAAGCAGAGGCTCGTGGAGCTCAAGAACATCTGCATCAGAGAGGGTGTACGGCAGGAAAAAAATCAAATCGCCACTCTTCTCAATCTTAAATAGTGTCCCTCATTTTATGTTTAATTTGCAGGAGCTGACAGGGAGACTTCCCAAGGAATACCCTCTCGATCCAGATGAAGAAGCTCCCACAGTGAGGCGAAAGATCGGTACTGCCTTCAAATTGGATGAGCAGAAAATTCTTCCAAAGGGGGAGGTAAATGATTTTAATTTAATGTCTGTTTTTTAACACAGTCTGTGACATCCTTTTGTTAAAATAGTTTCAGAATGACAGCCAGGTGTGCTCATAAGCAGTGCCCCTTTTGAAAAATTGCTGGAAATTGAAAATTGTCTTTCAATTCAAGTATGACACTGCTTTATTTTCTAAATGTGCCTTGAGGTTCATCGTCTCATTTTATAACTTATTTTAACCAACAAATCTTTTACGTACCTGCAACCATAGTAACCCCATGACCAATTTTCCCTCTAACCGCCGAGTGTATGCTGTGGCCACACACCAGTATCATCATCATATATATATATATATATATATATATATATATATATATATATATATATATATATATATATATATATATATATATATATATATATATATATATGATCCTGTTTGTGGACTACAGCTCTGCGTTCAATGCCATCATCCCAGAACTCCTCATCCCCAAACTTCTCCAGCTTGGTGTGTCCCCCACGATCTGCCAGTGGACCCTCAGCTTCTTGACAGGACGGACACAACAGGTCAGACTGGGAAATATATCATCCACAACACGAACCACGAGCACTGGAGCCCCGCAGGGATGCGTCCTCTCTCCATTGCTCTTCTCTCTCTACACGAACGACTGCACCTCAACGCACCCAGCTGTCAAATTCATAAAGTTCGCAGACGACACCACAGTCATCGGTCTCATCAAAGACGGCGACGAGTCTGCGTACCGACAACAAGTGGAGCAGCTGGAGCTCTGGTGCAGCCGTCACAACCTGGAGCTGAACACGCTCAAGACAGTTGAGATGATGGTGGACTTCAGGAAACATCCATCACCACAGCTACCCCTCACACTATCCAACTGCCTGGTGTCAACCGTTGAGACCTTCAAGTTCCTGGGAATCACAGTCTCCCAGGACATGAAGTGGGAGGTCAACACCAACTCTATCCTGAAAAAGGCCCAACAGAGAATGTACTTCCTGAGGCTGCTAAAGAAGCATGGCCTGCCACAGGAGGTGCTGCAACATTTCTACACGGCTGTCATCGAATCCATCCTGTGTTCTTCCATCACCGTTTGGTTCGGGGCCGCCACAAAAATGGACAAAATCCGACTTCAACGGACAGTTAGGACGGCGGAAAAAATCATTGGCACCACCCTACCCACTCTCGAGGACTTGCACACTGCAAGAATCCAAACTAGGGCGCGGAAAATCCTACTGGACCCTCCGCACCCTGCCCACCACCTTTTCCAGCTACTCCCCTCAGGCAGGCGCTACCGATCCATGCGCACCAAATCCAGCAGAGATTTAAACAGCTTCTTCCCCCAAGCCATTAACTCTTTGAACTCTTTCAACAGTAGCCAAAATGGAACTGTATAGTGCCACTTAGCAGTTTTTTTGACAACGATACTCGTGCAGCGTGTTCTACCGGAAACAAATTCCTTGTGTGTCCTACATACTTGGCAATAAAGATGATTCTGATTCTGATTCTGATTCTGATTCTGATATATATATATATATATATATATATATATATATATATATATATATATATATATATATATATATATATATATATATATATATATATGTGATGATACTGGTGTGTGGCCACAGCATACACACCTGATGTTGCTCATAGTGGTCCTCAGTGTGCTCAGGGAGCTTGTGTGTGCTCAGACACATGAAAAATTAGAGGGAACACTGGATCACCTGGGCGGCTCGAGTGGTTAGCACACCGGCTTCACAGTGCAGAGGTCGCCGGTTCGCATCCCGGTCCGCCCTCCCTGTGTGGAGTTTGCATGTTCTCCCCGGACCCGCGTGGGTTTTCTCCGGGTCCTCCGGTTTCCTCCCACACTCTAAAAAAAAAAACATGCATGGCAGGAAGATTGACCACTCCAAATTGTCCCTAGGTGTGAGTGTGAGAGTGACTGTTGTATGTCTTTGTGTGCCCTGCGATTGGCTGGCAACCAATTCAGGGTGTCCCCCGCCTCGTGCCAGAAGACAGCTGAGATAGGCTCCAGCAACCCCCGCGACCCTAATGAGGAATAAGCGGTACGGAAAATAAGATGAGATGAGATTGGATCACCTTTGTGATTTGCAGCAGCTCAGAAAAAGGATTATAGATATAAAACACGATGGACCTGTCATCTGCAATGCATCTGTCTGAATGTTCCTTGGTTGACAAAAAAATACTCCAGAACTTTACTACAGTACTTCTAAAAATAGATCCCATCACGGGAAGAGCTTGTGGTTACATGCCTACCAGTATACAGAATATGTGTGGGTTCTTGTATTTTTTTTGAATTCCGCAATTTGTTGGCTTTGAAAAGTTTTCAGACACTTTTTTTAAGTCACAAAGGTTCCTGTTCAACATTGGCCATTATTTCAATCACACAGACAGACTCAAGCAGTGTGTCAGAGATCACTCAAGACTGACTGAAAGCGCGACCATGTCGACTCCAGTGAATATATTCCAATGACAGCAACATACAGGCAATCGCTATCGATATATACGATACAGAATATGCACAGGTCATTCTCAAATTACCGGTAGAATATAAAATCCAGAAGTCTGGTTCCAAAAATTCAACCAAAATTTAATCAACCAATTGTCTGATTTAAAAAAACACGGTCAATGTAAAATAGAACTGGAAAAAAAATATTTTTTTACAAAATCATCACCATATTTACAGTCCAATATGGAAATGGTAGGCAACATAATGATCTACTCGTTAGCATGTCGGCTTTATGGTGAAGAGGTGTAGGATTCAATTTTGACCTTCCTGTGGGGAGTTTGTATGTTCTTCCCATGTCTGCATGGGTTTTCTCCAGGTACTTTGGTCTCGTTGGGCACTCCAGATTGTGCCTAAGTGTGGTTGTCAGCACAATGGTTGTTTGTCTAGGTGTCCCCTGCAATTCGCTGGTTCAGGGATAACTGCCCAAAAATGTCTGGAATACGCACCAGCACCCTCACAACCCTTGTTGACTATATGCGGATTAGAAAATGGTTGATAAGGATGTGGACTAAGGCTCAAGGATACTTTTAGGATCGAACCCACAACTCAGTGTGGAGAAGACCACTCAAGTTTTGAGCCACACCACCCATATATAATGTTATACATCTGTGTAAGCTCTCAGTTGTACAGGAGTGGTCCATCGATGAGAAGGTTTCTTCAGCCGTCATCTGTACAAATTTGAACAGATGACGGCTGAAGAAACCTTCTCATCGATAATGTTATACAGTATATTGTTGCCTAGCCCTCTACCGCATTCTAAATGTAACTTCAATTGAATTGTTTGACTTGGTGATACCTGCTTTACAAATCCCATCAGAAATGTGGAGAAGGAGACAGTCTTTGTTATGGACACCAGGTTGTTATTATTGGAATGCCAAGCGTTTCTTAAGAAGAGTATTCAACAGCGAGAAAATCCGCTGCGACCATTATAAATTATTTCAACACCGTTCTCTGTCAACCCTCGTATTCAAAGAGACTTTACAGCCTCTGTAAACTCAGCCTCTTGTTGTTTTGGGATTATGAGTAGGTAATTTAACATAGCTCGCTGATGTTGCCCACGTTCAGAATCAGAATCAGAATCAGAATACCTTTATTCGTCCCGCATTGTTGCCATTATATCCTTGCTTGTGCTCCTCACAGGAAGAGGAGCTGGAGAGGTTGGAGCGGGAGTTTGCCATTCAGTCACAGATTACCGAGGCCGCCCGGCGCCTAGCCAGCGACCCGCATGTGAACAGTAAGAAGTTGAAAAAGCAGAGGAAAACGTCTTATCTCAACGCGCTCAAGAAACTGCAGGAGATCGAGAACTCCATCAATGAATATCGAATTCGCTCTGGAAAGAAGCCCACGCAGAGGGCCTCGCTTATAATTGAAGGTACCAGCAGTCTATAGTTGTCATCTTATGACGATATTGTCTTCCATAGGGGTATCTTCTATAAACGACACCATCCCCCTTGTCATTCAATGATAAGAGTTGTCAAAAGCCTTACTGCATTCGTGTTTACGGACAAACCTGGTCATTAAGCAAGCACCTCCTGGTGTTTCTCATTCCTGTAGAGGCCAACATGGGCTCTGAAGATAGTTCGCTGTCTGACGCTCTGGTGCTGGACGATGACGACCCCCAGGTGACTGGCACCCCCAACTTCTCACCAATGTCGTCACCCCACAAGGGCCTCCCCCCACGTCCACCGTCACACAGTCGTCCCCCACCGCCGCAGTCCCTGGACGGGCTGCGACACCTGCACTTCGGTCACGCCGACTACGACAAATCGCCCATCAAGCCTAAAATGTGGAGCGAGTCGTCGCTTGACGAGCCGTACGAAAAAGTCAAGAAGCGCTCCTCTCACTCAAGGTAGGAGTGCCAGACGATGTGCAAATATGTGTCCGCTCCATTGCCGGGGTGTGGAATATTGAGTTTTAGGACTACATAGACTTTCAATGCAGCATAAGAAACCTTTAACTCTCTGTTTTTATCAGAAAAAAATGTTTCTTTGGAGCTTACTTGACTGTTGGGCAGTGGTTCTTAAACTGGGTTCGATCGAACCCTAGGGGTTGGGTGAGTCAGTCTCAGGGATTCGGTGGATCCTCCGCCTTCAGTGTAGTCCAGGGGTTGTGTTTTCTTTTTGACTGGCCGGCCATAATGGGTTCTGAAATTTGACAGAGGGGCCGGCCAGGCCAGGAGCATTTGGAGGCAGTGTTTGGGCCGGATATACTAAAGCATTAAATGTAGTGTGTGCGAAACTCAGCACAGTAAGCACACTACAACCCAATTTATTAAATGTATTTCAAACGTGGAAAATAGCCCTTAGCAGTTCATACATTTGCCTCAAGGAATATGCAAGATATGGCATTTACATACTATTTCGCGAATACCTGGAATATAGGGCCAGCAACTTTTCAGAGTTGTCTGCCCTGGTGTCCGCTAGCTTTTTGTCATGAGTCAGTTTTTACTATAATTTGGACAAGTTCGGCGGGCCGGATTAAAAAGCCTGACGGGCCGTATGTGGCCCGCAGGCCGTAGTTTGCCCATGTCTGGTCTAGTCTGTAGTTAGTGGGCACAGTCATTGAAAGAATGGTTTGGTGAATGAGCACATGAAACTGGTGGGGTTCAGTGCCTACAACAAGATTATTATTATTATTATTAATGATAATAATAATGATAAAAATAATAATAATACAATTCATTTATAAGCGCCTTTCAAAACACTCAAGGACACTTTACAGTCACAGGATATTTTTTCTGCGGGTGAGCGGCAGCCACACTCCGAACCTGCATTGAAAAGCTGTACAAAAGGAAAATTCTGCCCCCTCATGGGAGGGAAAAACATTTCCAGAGGTCTTCAAAGCCACGGGAGAAAAATGTCACGGCAAAGGACACCTGAGGACTCATAGTTTCCAATAATAATTTCCAATCCAATTCATATAAAGTACGGGTGTCAAGGGCCGGGGGGCCAAATCTGGCCCGCCACATCAATTTTTTGGGCCCGCAAAAGCAAATCAAGCATGTTAAGTGCCATGATGCTTGCTCAAGTCTGAAACAAAATCTCAAATTGTCGTATGTAAACCACAATCACCATAATTATTTTTTACTTCAGATTGGAAAACTAGTTATTCATGAATTTATTGTGCCTTCTGTATGTAATATGTGGAGGATATGAAAACTTCTGATGGCTTCCCCAAATGCATAATGGCCCTCGAGAGGAAACCATAACTACAATGTGGCCCGGGAAAAAAAAATGTGTTTGACATCGCTGATCCCAAGCATTCTTTTTCTCTTCAGTCACAGAAGATTCCCAAGCTCTGGCAGCACAGAAGCAGCTGATAACAACTCTGTGCAAAGCAGCCCCATCAGGAGTCTCCCTCAATGGAACTCTCAGTCCAGCATGCCGTCCACACCGGACCTGAGGACACGGATGCCACACTACTTACATTCCACCAGGTCCATTCTTCACAACCTAATCTCAATTTCATTCTTTCCGTTTATGCAAATGCTGTAAAGCTACGGGCCGAGTAAAAGCTCTCGTATGATTGTGACATCACATAAATCTGCACCGTTTTGATTCCTGCGGCATTTAGGGGTTCACATGGTGGTTGTGTTAAATTGCCATTGGCATGTGTGAATGTGTGTGACCCAAATGTTAACTCCCAAGTGTTGTTTGCGTGTCCCACAGGTCAGTGGACATCAGTCCCACACGTCTGCACAGTCTCGCTCAGCACTTTAGGAACCGCAGCTCCAGCTTGGAGTCCCAAGGCAAGCTCCTGACATCAGAACCAGACCCACACTCGCACTCCCACGCTTTGGGCACGCTGGGAAGCCCAGACTTTTTCCTGGGCCCCACGCGGACCAACGGCTCCGATCCACTGGATGACTGCTCGTCCTGTACCAGCCAGAGCAGCTCTGAGCACTTCTACCCAGCCGGCGGGTCCTTGACGTCCGGTGGGAACCCTAACTACTCAACCCTCGGGGAAGACTCGCCGTCCAAAGCTAGGCAGCGACAGAGGCACAGGTAGGCGGGAGTATGAGGCGTTACATTTATTTTGTATCTTGATTTTCAGTTTTCAGGTGCATGTTCAGGTACATTCTTTGGTCTCGCAAGTACGACAATTCAGTGGAGAAATCGAATATCAAATAAAAGCTGATCTGGCTTGCCCTCAATAGCTTTCAGAGAGATGGGTCTTCCTTTTAATATGTCTCAGTTGTTTGATTTCAAACCCATGACTGAAGAAGTAGCCATCTCTGATCTTGTTCCTTTGTTCCTTTCAAGGTCCGCCGGTCACCTAGGCTCATCCAACTCGGGCTCCATGCCAAACCTGGCAGCTAAGAATGGCTCAGTTGGGGGTTCAGGCGGCATCGGCGGCGGACAACAAGGTGTCTACCTCCACAGCCAGAGCCAGCCGTCTTCGCAGTACCGCATCAAAGAGTACCCACTGTACGTGGAGGGTAGCCCCAACCCGGTGGTGGTGCGCAGCCTCGAGAGTGACCAGGAGGGCCACTACAGTGTGAAGGCCCAATTCAAGACCTCCAGCTCCTACACGGCCGGGGGATTGTACAAGGAGGCCTGGGGAGGAGAGGAGGGCAGCGAGTGCGGCGGCCGACTAACACCGTCCCGCTCGCAGATTGTACGGACTCCGTCGTTGGGGCGGGAGGGGAGCGGAGGAGGAGCGGGGAGAGCAGCCGTGTCGGAAGAGCTGCGCTGCTGGTACCAGAGGTCATCCGGCAGTCTGAAGGAGAGGAGTCACTCCCACTCAGTATCTGCCTCATTTGAAACAGGCATGCTGGGACATGGAAGGGGCACCCGGGTGGGAACGCTCGTTAAGTGTTCACCAGGTACTCATCATGCTTACAATCATCAGATGGTCATTTAATAACGACAGAAATAATAATAGAATGCCGGTTGTATGTGTTTTCTTTGAGTAGTCTGACTTCATCCCACATTCTTAGGTTAATTCATGGTTCTTTGTTGTGAATGTGGATAAACGGTTTTCTGTCCATGACGCACAATTAGCTCTTACCCCGCCTCGCCCAAATTCAGATGGACATAAAACAGACTACGGATGAAAAGGTTTCTTCAGCCGTCATCTGTACTTCTTCGAAGGTGTCGGACGTTTCGCTCATCATCCGAAGAACTTAGTCAGCAAACTAAACTTGGGCTGGTAACTCTGCTCTGATATCAGAGCAGAGGTCTGGCACCGCCAACTGTCCATTAGGGATATATATCAGGCCAGAGTTACCAGCACAACTTTCGTTTTCTGACGAAGCTCTTTGGATGAGGAGCGAAATGTACGACACATTTAAAGAAGTACAGATGACCGCTGAAGAAACCTTTTCATTGACGGACCACTCCTGTAAGATTGAGAGCCTACACAGACGACAGACTATCGACTAAGAACAGCTGAGTGTGTTGAATGTGTGCCAATATGATCAGCATTCCTAACCAAAGACCATCACCTACACCACCTTAGTGGCGTCCCCAAACAGCCAAAGGAGTATGACGCCTTCCAGCGAGCAGGCGGCCACGCCCACACCCCCATGCAGTCCACAGCACATCCTCAACTGGCAAAGCGGGTAAGACACCCGGCGCACCCTTGGCCGGTTTCATGCAACCCCTCTTTTACCTTGCCTCTCTCCTATTTAGCTTCACCGTTTGTCCATCTTGCAGCCTAACTTTCCTCCTCAACGAGAATCTCTCTCTATTCTTTACTAACACACCTTCCCTTTCGTCTGTGCATGTGTGTGTGTGTGTGTGCGTGTGTGTTTATGTGTGTGTGTGTGTGTGTGTGTGTGTGTGTGTGTGTGTGTGTGTGTGTGTGTGTGTGTGTGTGTGTGTGTGTGTGTGTGTGTGTGTGTGTGTGTGTGTGTGTGTGTGTGTGTGTGTGTGTGTGTGTGTGTGTGTGTGTGCGTGCGTTGTCTCCTGCTTTAGAGACACAGCAGATTGCTCTCCCACTGACGACATCTGTCAGTCTCCTCTTCGGCCCGGCTCTGGTGTCTAGAGGTACTGTCCTTAGTCCAGGAGAGATCTCCACCATGAGCTTTGCATTCTTTGTGGTAGTGGTGATGGTCGCACTGCTCTCTTTCTGGCTTCAGCGTACACTAATGTCTGCTCGCAAATCTTGACGCTTTATTGTGGCTCACTAACAAAGAGGCTTTTGCTGTAAAGGGGACCAGTGTATATTTGTTCGAAATAGCCTTTAAAAGTTTTATTTGAGGTTTTGTGCCTTGTAGCCATACCAGCCCCATTTGCCAGAAGTCTCCTGACACACTACTTTTGGATATTATTGATTAAGGTTCTGTTGGGCAAATGGGGCTACTGTGCCCATTGAATATATGTAACACCACGCAGGAGTGCCTCCCATATCCGTCCCTTGCAGAATGCATGGCGCTGAGCCTTTTTTACAAGCTGTAACGCAAAGGGCTGGAACGCAAGAAATGGGTCCTATACACATTCCACACAAGTTTGTCATGAGAGGTGTGACAGAGGAACAAAACGCACACTAAGTGCACGATGTGACAAAACCTGAGCTACGAGGTGTCAATGACAGCAGAACTGCTTCACTTTAATTAATTTGTAACTTAATTTTGAGATTGAGGAGATTCACAACAAGGTTAAAATTATATTCATCCCTGTCACCGTGGCTCTAGTGGCAAGTTAAAAATCGGACCCAACACCCACTACAATGTCAACGTGTCACGTTTGCCCGTCACATCCTGCTGTCACATGCATTGCTTTTTCATTTGTCTTGAATTTGCACACAGCAAGTGTCAACAAAACAACCGAAGAAAATGGCAAATACACGCTGACTTGGCCGAACTGGAGACTTGGGATGTACACATAGCGAGAGTAGGGTTGGACTTTGGATGGAGGGGTTGCACGTTTTTTTGATCTCGGTCCCCTCATTTTGGCAGGTCTTTCAGCGACAGCTGCTTCCTGGGCAGCCCCTCCTGTTCTGAACTGGCGGATGTGCAGTGGTACAGACGCGACAAGGCCAAACCTGGAACCCTGGTCTGAGACTCTCCTGGACCCCTACCCCAGCCCCCTTCCTCTGCATCTCCACTTAGAACATGGCAATCCCTGCAAAACCCCCCACCCCGCCACTCGAGATGTGAGCTACAGGGCCCAGCGGAGTCAAAGAGAGAGAGAGAGAGAGAGAGAGAGAGAGAGAGAGAGAGAGAGAGAGAGAGAGAGAGAGAGAGAGAGAGAGAGAGAGGGCACAGTCCTGTGTATTTCAAAGTCCCCTCAAAGAGGATTCCTGCTGGTTTTGAGCCACCAGTCCGAAAAACCCATATAAGTGTGTTGGGTTTCAGGATTTCCGTTCATCATTTATTTTTCCCTTTCATATTTATTATCAAACATGGTCAAGACAAATTTTCTTAAGAAGAAATAATTAACTTGCAAAGATTTCTGACAAAAATTCCTTCATACTGGTTTTATCCGACAGGCTCAATGGACTGAACGATCGCAGGTCACCGTGCATGGAACATGATGTGGACTACAGCAATAACAAACATTGTTGGATTTGTTCTTGGAAGAGAGACCGCCAACTGTGTCGTTTGCAGAGGATTTGCAAATTTGGGGCTTTTGACGTACATTCGGGGCTCATTGAAGCGACCTCACTTTCATCATTTCCTGTCCGTCACTTCCTAAATGGTGTTGCAAAATTGCGGGAATAATTCTATTTTCCCGTGGGAATTAACAGACCTAAAAATTACAAGATTGAAGATAAATTGTATTTTGCATAATTATGACCAAAACAACCGAACTTAATTTGGTATTTTTTTTCTTTTTTGTTGTATTGTACAACAGTCCGAAAAATTGGAGTCATAAATAAATGTTTGCCTCTCAAGCCAAATATAAAAAAAAAAAGAAATGGTGCAAGACAGTACGATAAGCGATAATGCGATGCCATATGGACACGGAGAGTCACCTACAGTAATTTGGCAGTGCTCCTGCAGCAAAACAAAAATGTTTGGAATTAAGCGTTGTGTGCTACTGTCCATTCAAGTTGCCAATTGGAAGTGAATTCCCCTAAAAACATTTGACGGCAAACATTCCACCCCTTTCGAGCTTTGTCACACAATCCCGCATGCATACTTTTCAGTGTGGGATCTTTGTAGAGCAAGAGAGAGCTTGATGTTTCTCACATGATAAAAGTATTGGGACACCCGGTCATTAAGAGAGGAAGTAGTAGAGTAGCTGTACTCGTCATTGATGCTGCGAGACGAGCTCCTGACAATAGCTTGATTCATCTGGAACGATGACTTTTTTCCCTGACTCATTAATATTAATAGTTTTACTCCAGTTTTAAGGCTGATTTCTTGTAGAATACAGTATCATTATCATGAGATTATAACAATCTCTTTAAATATAACTAACAATGTTTTTTTGTCTCTATATTTATATTTAAAAAAAACAAAAGCACATCTAATAAGAGGTACCTGTAAAAATGACTTCAATGTATTGGTGCATCATTTTGAAATACAAAATCAGGCTGTTTTTCTTAAAAAAGGAACACTTAACTTTATGAGATTGTTATTTTCTGAAAAAAAGCAATGGCATCACCTTTTTCTCTTAAAAATACAGTGCATCACTTCAATGTAGAAATATTGAGACTAAAAAAATGATTGCACAAACAATTAATATAACTATATTTATTTCTAGTACACAAATGGACATCCAGTCTCAATGTTATGAAAAACATGCCATTTGATTTTCATCAAGTTAAAAAAAAGTCTGCAGACATTTTTATTGAAAAATTCCTTACAAAATCACAGTAAGAATGTATTTTAGATGACCAGAGAATAAGTTTCTTAAATTAAATAAACATTTATTTTTTAGTTGAAGTGGTTAAACAAAAATGTAATATTTTACCCTTTCTGAAAAAAAAAAACTTTAATTTCCAATTTTATTCACATCACAGAATTCGTTTCTCTTTCCTGACACAACAATTCTCACAAAGATTCAAAATGACAATTTTTATCCTGTTGGAATAGTCACATATCCGTCACAAATTGATTACATTTTGCGGCAAGCCAGAGGTAAACGACAGCAAGTTTGTCAACGTTAACTAGAGCTAACTGACTTACTACTTCTTCTGACACTAAGAATGCCCTGAAACCTATCAGAGGTGTTTCCCAGCACTTGTGTCCATCTAGGGCCTTTACACACATAGTGAAGGTCAGAGCACTTGTATTTATGGGTGCACTTTTTTAATATATTTTTTCCCCTCAAAGTGGACGCTGGAGTCCTGAAAAAAATGACAGCCAGTGAGGCTCGCTAAACTTCAGAAAGCACAATGTCACATCGACTCATAGACATGTCAACTGGACAAAAGTCAATAAGCAGGCCATACACATTTGCACATTTATTTCCAAGATCTTAGCCCATTTTTAATGTGTAAAAGAACGAGCGCACACAGTTTTAACATTTCAGATTTTATGAGTTGACTGCGTGAGGAAAAATACTACCAACCACATGCACACAATAAGATAGTCATGCCGTTTTGGGGCTAACCTTGGCTGAAATAAATAACTAAATACACAAATAAATCTGGTGATATGGTGAGGAATGTGTGTACCCTGCTCAAAACACCTCATACCGTGGGAAAATCAGATATAATAATTGTGATGAGACAACTAATCATTGAACCTTGACTGACTTTCATGAGAAGAAAGAAAAATATTCAATTTAGCCCAATTGTGGGTATGATCTCCCTCTTTTCTTTATACAGCCTGTACCACAAGATTATCGCTCAGTAAAATCATTTAGAGACATCTGATCAAAGTCAGCCGTTGATTGACTTTGATCAGAAAGGAGGAAAAATACACACATATGGTCTCATTGTTGGTATCTATCACCTGTTTCAACACATCTGACACCACAGGAAAATTGCTCTGAGACATCTGATAACTTGGCTTTGAGTGAGCTGCTCAAAATGCTCAAATTTGGTCAGATTGCCATGTGTAATTGAAGGATGTATCCCATACGTGGAATCATGCAAAATGATCGGGTTAGAAAAGCACACCTTGCATGACCACCAGCGTCGTGTTACATTTTTGCACAACAGCAGACTTACCATTTCCACTTTTGTAGTCAAATTTCAGTTGGTGCTCATTTTCCTCACTTTCAGACCCACAGCAAACATCCACATCCGACCAATAGGTTCCCAAATTTCAAATATGTGAAAGTTATGCTATTCATAGCACTGAAAACAAAACAACCCCCACTCCCACCCAAGAAGCAACCCACATCCACCCCAAATATAGTGGTAATGACCTTTTGTGCAAATGTCAAAAGCCCGGTGTGGTTCAGTGCAGCTTCCTCTTCCTCCCCCCTGTAACCTTGTGTTAGTCTAGGCCAAGAGAATTACAACTCCTCGTTTTTAATGCTTTTAAAGAGGCTTGACATTGGTTTCTTCAGATTTTGAACACCGACTCTTTTCAACATAGTTCTTCTCAGCCTTGTTTTTTTTTGTTTTTCCTTGTCCATCCAGGTGCTACACGAGTTAACATGATACCATTACCCCAGTCCATTACCAGTCAGTCCATCCAATCGAAGTTGATTTTAACACACAGCAGACAAATAGAGCATGTAACTGTTAACTGTTAAATGTAATGTTATTACATTTAATGTACTGTAGGAAAACACATGTGGAATTTACTGTACTGGAGGCGGGGTGGGGTTGATGGGGGCGGACAAAAATAATGACGATAACTGAATTCCACAGTTAATTTATTATTTTGTAATAAAAATTTGTATAGTAACTTTTTTCAAAAAGTGTGTCATCGGAAATGGTGGTGAGGAATTTTTTCAGACGCTGTCGTTGGTTCAGGAGATGAACACAAATAAATTATTGCTGAATGTTTGCAAGGCTCCGCTTAGTTTTTTCTAATTCATGTTTCATTTTGTTTTATATGGTTTGACATGTTAATGTAGTCATTTTGCACACAATTTTAAGTATCATGAGAGGCAAAGTTTATGGTGAACATTTATTTAGAAGACCCCGGGGGCGACCCAGGACTCACTGGAGAGTCGATGTCACCCAGCTAACCTGGAAACGGCAGGAAGAGCTGGAAGAAGTGGCTGGGGTGAGGGAAATCTGGGCTTTCCTATTAACCCATTCACTGCCATTCACAAATTTATTCGGGAATTGAAAATATGATGTGGAGCACCATTCCCGTATGTTTTCAGGTTTAATTTTTTTCTTGTTTGGGTGCCGATAAAGGCCATGACCTCTGGAAATGTTTTCCTTTCCACAAGGGGACTGCATTTTCCTTTTTTCTGTGTTAGCGCTTTCTCCTAACTTTAGCTGTTGTTAAAACCAGATATAAACCAATGCATATGTATTGCATTGTATATTGGACAGCCACCCTCGTTGTAAACTCATATAACTCCAGACTCATATAATTTAGGAATTAACTCTTTTTTTCTGATGAAAGAAGAGACTCTAAGGTTTCTTACACTGCATTGAATGTTTGTGTAGTGACTACATTGTAGTCCTAAAACTCAATAATCTGTGGGTCCTAGAATTCAAGTGACAATGACAAAAACCCTGGCACTGGAGTGGACACATTTTTGCATGTCTGGCACTGAATGAGTTAAAGCTGCTGCCCCTGCGACCTGACCCCGGATATGCGGATGGATGGATGAATTGATTTGGAAAAACGGATCAGGTGAATTAGAAGTATAAGAACTTCTTTTCCTTTCGGCTTTTCCCTTCAAGGGGTCGCCACAGCAAATCAGTGTCCTCCATCTTTAGAGGTTTGATACGCATGTTTGTTTTGGCCAAGCTTTTACGTCGGATGCCCTTCCTGACACAACCCTTTGTATTTATCTGGTCTTGGGACCGGCACAAGAAGACTTATGTCCTTTTGTGGATACAGAACAAACAACTTGCTCTGTTAAAAGGCTCCCAAACACAAAATGGTCATCGGCACAGCAACATTCAAAAAACAAAAACTATACTCACCATTTGATGACAATGCACTTTATATGAGGATCAATATTCTGATTTCTTGGATGTCATTTTAAACGTTCTGTAAAGCGCTTTGTTACAGCAGCTGGGGTTGTGAAGGCTCCATATAAACAACACTGTATTGTATAATATTCCTTTTAATGTAGCTCCATATATTGCATGCATAAATCAATTGCAGACCTTATTGTAGCTTCGGTTTTATGTGCCTTATATATACGGTGTTTAAAATTGTCATTTGTCATTTTCAGAGGTTGATAATTAAGTACAAAGAGAAAATTGAAGAAGCCTGGGAGGTCTGAGGGTAGTTCATTGTTTTGTATTCCAAAACAAAGCACTTAATCCAATTGTCAAGTTCAACCAGTTATATTGCCACATACATAATTGGTTGAGGCCTGAGGGGTTGGGGTTCGTGGATGAATGGAATGGATATCTGTCACTCCTCAGCAATGCACTAGCACATTCCACTCCTAGCCCGAATGGGTAGCGTATGTTTTAAATGTCATGTACATATTTAAAATATGTACTTGTTGCACCACAAAACATTTCCTCTGCAGCAATGTATAGGTTTAGGCAGGACAAACTATAATGTCTCTTTTCATTTAGGAATTGAAGTGATGTCACCTGTTTGGCCAATAAGTGTGGCACTCAGGCTGACTTCCATGTTGTCATTCAGACCTCCTCTGCCTCAAGTGCGCTCTGCTTTTATGGGTGCTTGTTTGCATTCGTGAGACAGTTTTTGAGCCGTCAAATATATTTTTTTGGTCTTCCTCTGGAAGTAAAGTTCTCATTTTTGGAACTGAAGGTTATTTTCTTAGGTCTCCAGGTGACAAATACACAATTATGCCCAGCAAATACACTAGTTCGTCCAGGTTGTTTAATTCTCAGAGTATTGAATCAATCGCAACTGGACTGTAAAGACTGTTGTCTAAGAGGATGTTTGGTCATACCCAAGGCAATTTAGGACCTGAACGAGGCTGGATTTTGATATGAAACCCAATCTATCTCGGAGTTTGAGGAAAATACCGTACCATGCGGCGAACAGTATTCTTCATTTTGGATGCAAAAGGACAGTCACTTAGTCTCGTCTTAAGATCCAAAACCAAAATTAAAAAAATGGCTTTAGAAGCTAAAATTATTTATTTGAAGATATACAACTCAACATTGCTGTTAGAAATACTGAATCACTGCATGGCTCAAGTGTTACTTTGCCTTTCACTCCATGAACTCAGTCCCATTTTCTTGCAACGGTCACATGCACTGTACTTTCTAATATCGACTGTACCACATTCTCTGGTCATCTTGAGCATATGGATACCCTGTTTAAATATAAGGTGCCTGAACTTGTCCGATTCACCTTCATCATTGACTTGACAAGCTAAGATTCACTCGTGGCGTCAGTTTTTCTGTTGACTCCTTGATCGTGACACATTCTTGACAATCACTCTTCATAAAAAATGCAAAGGTCATTGCTTTCTATTGTGGTTCTTAATGACCATTCATTGTCGTACCATCTTCAGGACGTTGATGTTTCATTGTTTGGTCTAAAGCCACCATGGAACACAAAAAAGATATGTATTGAAGCATGCTGATAGATTCCTTCATTTATTTCAGACTTCCACTAAAATTACAGAAGGGTTGTCAATCATACCGGGGCGTTGTGGAGGACGAAAATCCCAAAATGCCACCAAATGTTGATTTTTTTTTTTTTTTCTCATTGGTTCATCATGATCCGTAAACTCACATTGTGACCCAAGTGAAAATGGGAAGAGGAGAAAAGATTAATATTTGTGTTGGTACACTTCTCTGATGCAAATGTACGGTTCATATTCTGGGCAATCTTCTGTGATCCAAAATCCATCTAAAAGAAATCTACGTGTAAGTATGAGAGCATGATGTTCCGAGAGAATTCATTGGCGATTGGATTTACCATCTTCATTGATCACGATGCATTCACCCATCGTGTTGTCAGGCTGCCCGGCTGTTGAATTAAATCTTTCGAAATCATTCGGCGTACCATCAGTCCATATGAAATTATTATCCTGGAAGATACATCACGTTGGAATGAATCAAAAGTAAAGACAATGAGAGCCTCGATTTGGATCTGCTGTTTGGTGGTCACAACAATCCTGCTGATTAGCACCAGGCAGAAGTGCAAGGTGAGGTGATTGGAATTGTATTTTATTATTTTTTTATTATTCTCAATGCTTTGACTCTACACCTGCTTACTTTAAGATGGTGACCAAACAAAAGTACCACAAGTGGCAGGATTTAATCAAAACATTTGTTCTGGTCAATGTTTCACCTGAATGGAATCACTTAATCCGATCCAGGCTTCATCATCATTACCACCGGCTCGAATCAGTTCGAGGATAAACGCATTTTCCAAGGCACTGTGGATGGAGACCAAATTCCCGCCGAGGATGTTGCAGACGCTCTGATGGAAAAGAAGAGGAAAAAGTTGATTTGGCCAGTTGATGTGTTTGCATCACAACAATTTTCTTCCTTACCTCAGCATCTGCAAAGCTCCTCCCATCATCCTGGTAGATATAACAGTTACAGTTCAACTGAGTCCATTTTGGAGGACAGTTGTTGACTACAACACAATTCGTTTTTTTTTTTTTTTTTTTTTGATGGGGGGTGATCGGAAGGGAAGAAGAAAATGATGACATGTCAATCAAATCTGAAGTCCGCGAAGACAAATCTCCAAATTTGTTCATTTGAAAAACTATCATTGAGTTACACTGGAGCTACCGACCTGGTTTATGAGTCACAACTAAAGGCCACTGTAAAAGAGAGGAGCACACTGTTAAAAAGCAGGCCCTGGAACAAAATAGCAACAGCAAGACATGATATTTAACATCATTGAGTGTGGGATTACAACTCACAACTTCAGTCAGCAGTGCAGCGATCACGCAAAGAAGAACCAACGAGCGAGGAGCGATCGTCATCTGTGCAATGAAAGCAAAAATATTCCATAATCGGCACAATAAATATCAGGGCTATGTTCACATCTCACCACTTTAGGCGGAAAAAAAACCCCGCGAGTTAAGGTTGACAAAGTTAGATCGAATCAAGATTCAAAATCAGGGACAACAATTGTGTGAAGTTACCTTTGCAGTCAAGATGTTTGAGGCTGAGAAAGTACACAATCAACTTTATAGCCGCTCGGGTGACAGTCTTGGAATGTTGAATGTATAGGCTGTCAATGTCAACTGACACATCAGTCGTGGGCTTGAAAAGAGAAAGAAATGAAGCGAGACAAGTATGCTATGTAACCTAATTATTCAACAAAACACTGCTTCAGTACTGCTCTGTTTTTGCAATGAACGGTTCAGAGAACAGGGAGTCACTTTCAACCTAAGCTTGCGTGCTACCTGAGAAATATTTGATTTTTGACATTTGTCTTTGTTATGCTTCAGAGGTCATGCAATAAATATCTTAACCCAAAACACTTGTATTCATTCATCTTCTGAACCACTTGACCCTCATTAGGGTCACGGGGGTTGCTGGAGCCTATCCCAGGTGGCTTCGAGCAGTGACACCCTGAACCGATTGCCAGCCAATCGCACGGCACACAGAAACGAACAACCACCTGTGCTGACCCTCACACATATGAACAATTTGGAATGTTCAATAAGCCTGCCATGCATGTTTTTTGAATGTGATTTGGCATCATGCCCATGAGGAGCTGTCATCACTACACCCCTAAATAATGGTCCTTTTGAGAACTCTATGTGCTTACCAGTAATCGTAATAACACGTTTCCCATGGTTCAGTCATTACAGATACTGCAACTATGTATTCAGACTGGTTAGTGAGAATGATCATAAATGAAATTAGACATTTGGTTTTCTGAGCATCGTCTCAGACAGTTGTATGGGAAAAAACCGAAGACACTCTAAGACAATAATGTATATGCATCAGACCTACTCATGTGTACTCTTGGGCATTCGACTCAGCATTATTCCAACTTGATCTTGGTTGCACTCCCTGGTGCTTTCTACTATCTTTGTGACTGCCTTATTTTCCCATATATGATAGCTGTCCATGTTAAGCACTTTGTTACAGCTTCAGCTGTTGTTAAATCACTATATAAATCAATATGTGTCGTATTGTATTGCATAGACCTGTGTTCAGTTACATTAAAGCCTCTGCCTGGGAGAAAGAGGTGTGTGGACATATGCAGGCTCGGGAGACCATGTTGGAGTGAAAACCTTGTCTAGTGATTACTAAAACACGCCACCAGCAACATAAGGCAGCAAGACACATTTTGGATCCAGTTCTTCCATTTGAAAGATAGTGTAATCAAGTTGAGCATGTCTGTGGTTGTGGGTGTTACTAATTTGACTGAGATGCTGTGTCAGATACAATACTGCTACATAGTGCATAGTAAGAGCACTTTCCATCTGGTTCAGAAGGCTGCCTGTGTTGTTTATCTCTGCCAATAGATAGGATAGATAGGATTTCTAAAAATTACGTAATCATTCTTATATTTACTCACATCTGTAATGTTGTGGAATACTGGTGTTGAATTCTTTCTGACTTTTATTCAACATTTATTCTTATTATCACTATTTTATATATATATATATATATATATATATATATATATATATATATATATATATATATATATATATATATATATATATATATATATAGCTAGGTTGTCTGGGGCTTCATGCCCCTGGTAGGGTCACCCATGGCAAACAGGTCCTGGGTGAGGGACCAGACAAAGTACGACTCAGAAGACCCCATATGATGAAAAAGACAAATGGATTTGGTTTTCCCTTGCCCGGACGCGGGTCACCGGGGCCTCTCTCTGGAGCCAGGCCTGGAGATGGGGCTCGTTGGCGAGCGCCTGGTGGCCGGGCCTACACCCATGGGGCCCGGTCGGGCTCAGCCCGAAGAGGAAACGTGGGTCCCCCTTCTCAAGGGCTCACCACCCATGGGAGGGGCCAGAGGGGTCGGGTGCAATGTGAGCTGGGCAGCAGCCAAAGGCGGGGACCCTGGCGGTCCGACCCTCGACTGCAGAAGCTAGCTCTGGGGACGTGGAATGTCACCTCTCTTACAGGGAAGGAGCCTGAGCTGGTGCACCAGGTTGAAAAGTTCCGACTAGACATAGTTGGGCTTGCCTCCACACACAGCCTGGGTTCCGGTACCAGCCCTCTCGAGAGGGGTTGGACTCTCTTCCACTCTGGAGTTGCCCACGGTGAGAGGCGTAGAGCAGGTGTCGGCATACTTATTGCCCCCCGACTCGCCGCCTGTACATTGGGATTCACCCCAGTAGACGAAATGGTTGCTTCCCTCCGCCTTCAGGTGGGGGGATGGGTTCTGACTGTTGTCTGTGCATATGCACTAAACAGCAGTTCAGTGTACCCATCCTTTTTGGAGACCTTAGGGGGTGTGCTGGAGAGCGCTCCCCCTGGGGACTCCCTTGTTCTGCTGGGCGATTTCAATGCTCATGTGGGTAATGACAGTGGGACCTGGAAGGGCGTGATTGGGAGGAAAGGCCCCCCCAATCAGAACAGGAGTGGTGTCTTGTTATTAGACTTCTGTGCTCAACACGGATTGTCTATAACAAACACTTTATTCAAACATAAGGGTATCCATATGTGCACGTGGCACCAGGACACCCTTGGTCGCAGTTCGATGATTGACTTTATAGTTGTATCATCTGATTTGCGGCCTCATGTTTTGGACACTCGAGTGAAGAGAGGGGCGGAGCTGTCAACTGATCACCACCTGGTGGTGAGTAGGCTCCGTTGGTGGGGGAAGATGCCAGTCCGACCTGGAAGACCCAAACGTGTTGTGAGGGTTTGTTGGGAACGTCTGGCAGAATCCCCTGTCAGAAGGAGTTTCAACTCCCACCTCCGGCAGAACTATACACATGTCCCGGGGGAGGTGGGGGACATTGAGTCCGAATGGACCATGTTCCGTACCTCCCTTGCTGAGGCGGCAAATCAGAGTTGCGGCCGTAAGGTGGTTGGTGCCTGTCGTGGCGGCAATCCCCGTACTCGCTGGTGGACACCAGTAGTAAGGGATGCCGTAAAGCTGAAGAAGGAGTCCTACCGGGCTTATATAGCCTGTGGGACTCCTGAGACAGCTGACACGTATCGACTAGCCAAGCGGAATGCAGCCTCGGTGGTCGCCGAGGCAAAAACACGGGCATGGGAAGAGTTCGGTGAGGCCATGGAAGCCGACTTCCGGACCGCTTCGAGGAAATTCTGGTCCACCATCCGGCGTCTCGGGAGGGGAAAGCAGTGCACCACTAACACTGTGTACAGTGAGAGTGGGGCACTGCTGACTTCGACTCGAGACGTCATGAACCGGTGGGCAGAGTACTTCGAAGACCTTCTCAACTCCACCAACACGCCTTCCTTGGAGGAAGCAGTGTCTGGGGACTCCGAAGTGGGCCCTCCGAGCCTTGTGACTGAAGTCACCGAGGTGGTTAAAAAGCTCCTCGGTGGCAAGGCCCCGGGGGTGGATGAGATCCGGCCGGAGTTCCTAAAGGCTCTGGATGTTGTGGGGCTGTCCTGGCTGACACGCCTCTGCAACATTGCGTGGTCATCGGGGAGAGTGCCTCTGGATTGGCAGACCGGGGTGGTGGTCCCCCTTTTTAAAAAGGGGGACCGGAGGGTGTGTTCCAACTACAGAGGGATCACACTCCTCAGCCTCCCTGGAAAGGTCTATTCAGGGGTCCTCGAGGGGTGGGTCCGTCGGAAAGTCGAGCCTCAGATTGAGGAGGAACAGTGTGGTTTTCGTCCCGGCCGCGGAACAGTGGACCAGCTCTACACCCTTAGCAGGGTCCTCGAGGGCGCATGGGAATTCGCCCAACCACTCTACATGTGTTTTGTGGACTTGGAGAAAACGTTTGACCGTGTCCCTCGTGGAGTTCTGTGGAGGGTACTTCGGGAGTATGGCGTACAGGAGCGGCTGATACGGGCCGTTCGGTCCCTATATGATCGATGTCAGAGTCTGGTTCGCATTGCCGGCAGTAAGTCCGAATCGTTTCCAGTGAGGGTTGGGCTCCGCCAAGGCTGCCCTTTGTCACCGATTCTGTTCATAACCTTTATGGACAGAATTTCTAGGCGCAGCCGAAGCGTTGAAGGTTTCCGTTTCGGTGGCCTCAGTATAGCATCTCTGCTTTTTGCAGATGATGTTGTACTGTTGGGGCCTTCAAGTGGAGCTCTCCAACTCTCGCTTGAGCGTTTCGCAGCCAAATGTGAAGCGGCTGGCATGAGAATCAGCACCTCCAAATCTGAGACAATGGTTCTAAGTCGGAAAAGGGTGGAGTGCCCTCTCCGGGTCGGGGAGGAGATTTTGCCTCAGGTGGAGGAGTTTAAGTATCTGGGTGTCTTGTTCACGAGTGAGGGTGAAAGGGATCGAGAGGTCGACAGGCGGATCGGTGCGGCGTCTGCCGTGATGCGGACTTTGTACCGATCTGTCGTGGTGAAGAAGGAGCTGAGCCAAAAAGCAAAGCTCTCAATCTACTGGTCGATCTACGTCCCAACCCTCATCTATGGTCACGAGCTATGGGTTGTGTCCGAAAGAACGAGATCCCGGATGCAAGCGGCCGAAATGAGCTTTCTCCGTCGGGTGTCCTTAGAGATAAGGTGAGAAGCTCGGTCATCCGGGAGGGGCTCAAAGTCGAGCCGCTTCTCCTCCACATCGAGAGGAGCCAGATAAGGTGGCTCGGGCATCTGATTAGGATGCCCCCGGGACGCCGCCCTCGTGAGGTGTTCCGGGCATGCCCCACTGGCAGGAGACCCCGGGGACGACCCAGAACACGCTGGAGAGACTATGTCTCCCAGGTGGCATGGGAACGCCTCGGGATCCGCCAGGACGAGCTAGAAGAAGTGGCTGGGGAGAGGGAAGTCTGGGCTTCCCTACTGAAGCTGCTGCCCCCGCGACCCGACCCCGGATAAGCGGCAGAAGATGGATATATATATATATATATATATATATATATATATATATATACAAATATACACATATATACATATATACACGTATACACATACAGTAAAGTCTCGTTATATCGATATTCAAGGGAGTCTGAAAAAATATCGATATAACCGGGACTATCGATATATCCGACCCTGTTTGCATGTAATTTTCTCCGTGCGTGCATAGAAATAGTATCAATATAACCGGGACTATCGATATATCCGATATCGATATAACGAGACTTTACTGTATATACATATATACAAATCAGTGACGTGCGGTGAGGTTCATGGCTGGTGAGGCACTGACGTCATCATTGTTGGGTTATTTTTTATCGTTCGCCCTTGGTTCATGGCTTCGACGGGTGTAGATGGAGATCGATGGTTAAATCATCAGGGAGCCAGGTCTTGAACAGAAAGTTGATTTAATTGGGAGAGCACGGGACATCGTGGTATCGGCCGCGGAGGGAGCAGGAGAGAGAGAGACGAACGGGCTGCAGGAGTATTTATGCGGCGTATAGTAATGACGCGACAGGATGTGACGTAATGAAAATGCGACATCGTGTAGGCAAGATATGACGTATGAGGAAGTTCAAAATGTAAACAAAGACTACAGAGCGATGTTTAGAGATGTTTGTATGGCGAATTACCCTAACATCTCCCCCCTGACGAACATTTTTAACATCGGTTGAGGTTAACAGAAAGAAGAAAAAAGAAAATCACAATGGAAACATTCTCAAATCAAAGTCACTTGACGAACGGTGTGGTCTCCTCGCGAGTCCAGACGAAGCTTGTCGCTGCTAAGACGGCTAGCAGCTCTGCAACCGGTCCATCCCACTTTGGCGTGGCCCACGTCATCTTCTTCAGACCGCAGCTCCGTCCTGTGGAGACTAAAAGAAGACTTGTGCCAGGTCACATGTCGAAGGGATGGTTTCATTCTGCACAGCACCCTTTCTTGGTGTTTCTTTCCCTATCAAAATCTGTCTCATCGTTTAGGCTCTGCAATGTATTCTCTCACAGAAATGGCAGACATTGTTATTGTTAGATTTTAGTTGGTTAGTGTATGTTAGTTGTTAGTGAGTCTGCATTTCTGGAGGGCACCACTTTCTTGTGGTAATGATGTTGCAGCTATCACTCACCGCAAAGGTGAAAACTTTGGCAATGATGATCTAGGCTATTGCCACTCCCCCCTGTTGAGACATGAAAAGTCTCAATTTGCCAATTGGGAACGTGTTTTGGCAGAACACGATCCTTCTTTGACATTGCACGGATCATCAATTTGCATAAAACTGTCAATCATTGGTCAAAAATGTCTCTCAACACCTGCATGAGAACCAATTCATGTAGCATGTATCACGAAAATTTTGTACATTGAGCACAGCTTCTCCTGCTGTTACTCCTTTTCTGGCACCCAAGCAAATCATCTCTGCAAAAATGTGTTTTTGGTGGACATTTGCATGTCGCCAAATTGTATGGGTGGAGGACAGCCTTCTACAATTTGCACAAGTTGACATGGTCGTCAACATTATGGCGATCTGTGTAAGTCATCTTGTACTCGCCTTTTGTCATTCAGTTGGAGGGCACCAGTTTACAGTCAGTTTCGCTTCTGCGTAGGACATCCATTCGCGCAACCCAGCTTCATCTGCGGCCACCCTGGCACGGATTCCGCAGGAGTCCTCCCTTTCTGAAGGCTCTCTTTCTCTCAATTCGGAAAGAAGCTGGTTAGCGTGGAAGCCCTACACAATATATCTGATTTCGCCTGAATCTCTGGCTGACATCGGTGCCCACTCAACTCATTTGCCAATTTCATTCTACCGGCGAGAAATTCCTTTCATGTGCACTGCAGTCAATTACTTCAATGTGCACTGCAACCAATTCATAATAATAATGATAATAATTCGCACAATTCATAATAATAATGATAATAATTCGCAATCTTGACAGGTTATCCTGCACTTTTTGTCGTAACTATAAACTACTTTTGAACTGACAAATGTCATCGCTGTACGCAAAGGCAGCCAGAAGATAATTTAGCATCCGCATGCTGTCTTAATAAACGTTGGATTTCCTCCATTGCATCTCCAACATTGAATACTTTCAATTCAATCAAGCCTAATTGTAACAATTCGTTGCTCGCTAGATGGTTGGATGAGAAATATGTGCAATAAAAATTGTCATGCATTACGATAAATGCCACACATTATGCTTTTGGAAAACAAAACTATTCTCAATATGGGCTTTGTCATCGATCCCAAATCATCAGGTGGGTGTGCCAACTCTAGTTCTGCAGGTGCATCCCACTAGCCATTGCGGCCTCTCCTTTATTAAACTTTGTTTCCAAAAACACCAAGAATGCAAATTCGGTTCGGATGATACTCCGGATGAAAATCACAGGATGGGTGGATGCAAATGGCTTGTGCACCCCACAGTTCATCAATTCATCCTGCAAATGGAACAATTTCTCAACCATCATCCCAGCTCTGTTTGCGAATTGTTGCTTTACACATCATCTGCACAAAAAGCACATTGAAAAAGTTCAGTCATCCAATTTTGCAACTCCATCTTTTCCTTTTGAAATTAATTTCTCTGCTCAGAAACTAATAAAGGCGCATCCGATCAAATTCAATTTATTGTTTTTATGAATCAAATCATCTGCTCTTTGATTTCAGGGGATGACAATTGTCAGGTCAAAACCAGTGTAATGATCAAGTCACAATCATTATCTTAATAAATCTATAAACTTTCCTTCTATGAAATGTCCAACAATATCAACTGGTGAATCTCTGTAAGGACTTAATCACCAGCAAATTTAGTTACATTTACCTTGCCAATTCCATCCAATTCAAGATAAATGTTCCTGTTATTCAGCCCAATTTACTGACCATTTTATTTACTTTTTCCAATTGAACTGTCATTTACGAGCCAGCACAGTGGGGCCTCAGAATTGTCTCTGGGTGTTTTAAACTTTGAAGCTCTGTGCTGACAAACACCCTTGATAAGAGGCATCGTAAATAACTCTGGCTTGTTGCAAATGGCTTGAACAAGCTGTGGACAGAACATAGTTCAGCACTGTTTGACAAAAATAAACCTATAATTTTATAAAGTCACTCTTTGATTCTGTCATTTTATACAATTTCCATTTCATTTCGCATTTGCTCAAATCAGGATTTCAAAATGATTTGTCTTTCATGGAAAAGGGCATGTAGCTTCAAAAGAGTGAATTAATCATAATCATTTATCATTGAATCTAGCAACATCTATCTTGCTGTTTTCAGTTCAATTTGAGATAAACATCCTTATTTCCTCAATTGAACCGTGATAGAGGAAAAACTTGAGCAAAAACATACATGATTGTTATCCTAAGGAATGCAATGGTCTCACTGCTTAAACACCATCCCCCAGTTTTTGAGACACAGCAGGCCAGATCCCAGCAGTCATAAATAACTCCGAAACGCAAATGGCCAATGTTCAAATCGCTCTTGAGAACAATGTGGCACAATTTCAACGCTGATAATTTTAGAAATTCACTGTAGTTCGGCTTATGTCTATTCATTTGTCCGCTGTCTTCATTTATTTGCTCACTCAGTCTAATTAATTATTTAATTCAGTTTTTTGTTTCAAGTAGACGGCATTCGTCAATAAGCTATGGAAAAAGAAACAGTGTTATGTCATTCATGAGGACGTCGAGCGGACACGAAAGTCTCCTCGCTGCATGGTTGGACAGGTCTCCCAATGAGACAGGACAGCCCACTCCATGGCACCCGGTCGAGTTCTCTTGTGATGACAAGGCCGCCTCGGTTCTGTGGAGAAGAGAGGCCTCGCGGCAGAATCAAATTCGGCAGGAAGAATGTCTTTTATACACATGTTTGTGAATGTTAACGCAGCCCTTTATTAATTTTATTTTCCTTTATTAACTTATTCGCGAATGAATCAATTTGCCGATCTCAGAATGTGGTTGTGAATTCACCCCCTACCCCTCTCTTACGGGTAGAGAAAGAAGGATGTGGGGGGGGTCTGTCTTCATTCTTTGCTGGCAAACCACCCATCCCCCTCCTACAGGTAGAGAAAGAAGGATGGGGGGTCTGTCTGCATTCCTTGCTGGCAAACCACCCATCCCCCTCCTACGGGTAGAGAAAGAAGGATGGGGGGTCTGTCTGCATTCTTTGCTGGCAAACCACCCATTCCCTCTTTTTTTTCTCAGCGAAGTGTACACAACGCGCGTACATACACAACAATACATAAAAACACACAATGCATGCACAAAAGGACGAAAGACAAAACACGAAAAGGGAAGACAAGAACACACACACAAGGACTGCTCCCCCTAACACCCCCCTCCTCCAGCCGACCACCCTCTGCCCCCTGGACAATGAAACTCCCTGGGAAACCCCGTAGCAATGGCTAGCATTGTTGACCACGTGCTAGTGTTGGTGAATGAATTGAATGAATTGAAATTACGGTAATCCACAATATCCCGTCAACAAGCAGGCCTCGCCGAGGGAACGATCCCCCGTCGCTCTTGTGGATACAAGCAGACGACCACCAAAAGCTAGGAGCTTCTTGTCTCTTGTCGACAACCATTATAGCTGCAGCTATTTAAAACAATAAACCTCCGGAGTGAAATTAAAATATCTCTCAATTTCCCAATTTCACTTCCGGCCCTCGCGCACAGTGAATTCCAAAAATCCACCCCTTGTGAATATTATAATTAGAATTATTCTGGTCTTACAGTATGATAACCAGGGCGCGGCAAACCAGACATCTCTCGATAAACATTAGGATCGATCAGTCGCGTGTATTTTTCCCGTTAATACACCTTAGGCCCGACTTAATGGGGACCCGCCTTGGCCCGATCATCAGAAATAGAACCCATAGTTTGAACATGGGCTATAATCAGACGATATCTTCCAATAAAGTCGCGTTACTAGCCTCGATACATGGATTACGCGCAAAGAAATCCTTCTGGCCACAAAGGATTCCACAGTCATTCACCCAACATAGCAGCATGCTAGCGGCACTCACCCGTGAAAACTCAACCGTGTGGTCAGGTCAGAATGAAGAGGCGCTTCCACCACGCACCCCTCAACCGCTTCGGACCCACCGGCGCGGGTTTTGGCAACAGAATGTTGGGTTATTTTTTATCGTTCGCCCTTGGTTCATGGCTTCGACGGGTGTAGATGGAGATCGATGGTTAAATCATCAGGGAGCCAGGTCTTGAACAGAAAGTTGATTTAATTGGGAGAGCACGGGATATCGTGGTATCGGCCGCGGAGGGAGCAGGAGAGAGAGAGACGAACAGGCTGCAGGAGTATTTATGTGGCGCGTAGTAATGACGCGACAGGATGTGACGCAATGAAAATGCGACATCGTGTAGGCAAGATATGACGTATGAGGAAGTTCAAAATGTAAACAAAGACTACAGAGCGATGTTTAGAGATGTTTGTATGGCGAATTACCCTCACAATCATAGTCAGATTTACAAACATATGAACTCTACAGAGGAGTTTATTCACCATTTGATTGGCAACAGTTAACGTATTTTGTTTAAAATGTCATGTCAGCATTCTTTATATATACAAACTGTAGCATAGAAAAAAATAATTAAAAAAAAAACGTTTTTATCGTGTTGTGGCGGGCACTAGGACCAGGCATCTCACCCAGCAGGTGCAGAGGAGGGGGCGGTTCATGTTACATATATTACACTGCATTTGCTGTTTAGAGTTAGATCCACTTGTTAGCCGTTGGAATAAACACGTCTCCACATTTAGTCGTGTGTGCTCATTCCTCAACGGCTACACTGGTGACCCCGACGTGATGGAAATGTTCATGGCAACGGACGAAGATGTATCTTCTACGGCCAGGTCGCCACGACCGGCGTCCAAACTCGCAGCTGCCGCCTACGCCGCGAAGTTGCCCGAGTTCTGGCACAGCGACCCGGCTTCGTGGTTCCAGCATGTGGAAGTACTTTTCCACATACGAGGCGTCACGACAGATGACCCAAAATATTACATGGTCGTGGCGTCCCTCGACCAACCGACAACGCATCGCATGATGCAACTTCTGCGCGCGCCTCCACGATGCGGGAAGTACGACGCGCTCAAAACACTGCTGCTCCGGCGGTTCACGCTATCGGCCTCCGAGAGAGCAGACAGACTTCTTTCGCTTCCCGGACTCAGCGACGGAACAGCAGTGGATCTAATGGACAAAATGCTGTCGCTGTTAAATCCGGATGATGGCGGATTCCTTCTCCCCCACATTTTCCTTCGCCAGCTACCACCCGAAGTGCGCGCCGTGCTCGCTAACTCGACGTGCCTAGCCACCGGCGACTATCGTGGCTTGGAGGAAGAAGCAGATCGAGCGCTTCTGGCGATACGGCGGTTAGCCGTGCAAATCGATCCGACCGTCGTGGCCGCAGTGGGATCGCAGAAGCGGCGCGGGAAGGCCACCTGCTATTTCCATCAGCGGTTTGGCGCCAAGGCTCGACGCTGCGCACCTCCCTGCTCCTACGAGGCGACGGGAATCTTCAACGCCCGACACCCAGTAGCAGCCGTGGGCGCCAGCAACGAAAGCGAGCTGCTTTTTGTCACGGACTCCTCGTCAGGAAGACGTTTCCTTGTGGACAGCGGGGCACAAGTAAGCCTGCTGATGCCACCGCTGCGGACAAGATGGCAGGTGGATGCGGGCCTGCCTTGTGCGCAGCTAACGGCTCGCCCATCGCTAACTTCGGTTCCAGGTCGGTGACTGTGCGTTTCCACGGACGGGAATTCAAGTGGAACTTTATTGTTGCCGCGACCACAGTTCCCATAATTGGCGCCAATTTTTTATGTGCTAACGGACTTCTTGTGGACATTGCCAACCGTCATTTGATTGACGCCATCTCTTTCGGCACTTTTCCGTGTGAGGCCGGAGGGCTCGGGGCGTTAACGCATGCAAATTATTTAACATCGGGTAACGTTTATGAATGCCTGCTGACCGATTATCCGTCGTTAACCACACCCGCCTTTTCCAATGCCGATACTAAACACGGGGTAGAGCATTTCATTCCCACGGTTGGCCCGCCAGTTTTTGCCCGCGCTCGTCGCCTAGACGCGGCAAAATTGGCAATGGCGAAAGGGGAGTTCGCGACGATGGAGCGCTTGGGCATCGTGAGGCGTTCCAACAGCCCGTGGGCCTCATCATTACACATGGTGCCCAAAAGTGATGGTTCTTGGCGGCCGTGCGGTGATTTTCGTCGGCTGAATAACATAACCACACATGACCGTTACCCCATCCCGCACATTCAAGATTTTTCCGCACGTTTGGCCGGCGCCGTGATCTTTTCAAAAGTAGATCTAGTTCGCGGTTATCAGGTGCCGGTACGGGCGGAGGATGTGCCCAAAACAGCGGTGATTACCCCCTTTGACCTCTTTTAATTTCTCCGCATGCCTTTTGGCCTGAAGGGGGCGGCACAGACCTTCCAAAGACTGATGGACTCAGTCTTGCGAGGTCTTAAACAGCTTCTTCCCCCAAGCCATTAACTCTTTGAACTCTTTCAACAGTAGCCAAAATGGAACTGTATAGTGCCACTTAGCAGTTTTTTTGACAACGATACTAGTGCAGCGTGTTCTACCGGAAACAAATTCCTTGTGTGTTCTACATACTTGGCAATAAAGATGATTCTGATTCTGATTCTGATTCTGACTTAACCGAAGTTTTCAAGCGCCTTGATTCGCACGGCCTTATAGTTAACCCTGTTAAGTGCGAATTTGGTCTGTCCAAGATCGATTTCTTGGGGCATCGCATTTCTCCACAGGGCGCCATCCCCTTACCCGCCAAAGTGCAAGCAGTGGTGGATTTCCCCCGCCCGGCCACAGTTAAGGCTCTGCAGGAGTTTTTGGGCATGATCTATTTTTACAACCGGTTTCTTCCTCACGCAGCCGACCTCCTACAACCCCTCTACGGCGCCTTGAGAAAAAAGAAGGCTAACGACCTCGTCGAGTGGGCACCGCAATGAGCACAATCCTTCCAACGGGCCAAGGAAGCTCTTGCGGGTGCAACTCTTCTGGTCCACCCAATCTCAACCACACAGGTGGCTTTGACTACCGACGCGTCTGATGTTGCCGTAGGGGCGGTGGTTGAGCAGCTTGTGGAGAACGAATGGCAGCCCCTTGCATTTTTCAGTCGGAAGCTGCAAGATAACGAACGCAAGTACAGTGTTTTCGACAGAGAGTTGTTAGCACTCTATCTTGCAACGCGCCATTTTCGTTTCCTCCTCGAGGGGCGCCGGTTTACCGCATATGTGGATCACAAACCACTCACATTCGCCATGTCAAAGGTGACTGAACCGTGGTCGGCCCGACAGCAACGGCATTTGGCGGCCATTTCTGAATTCACAACAGACATTCAGCACGTGGCCGGCAAATGTAACCCTGTGGCCGATTGCTTGTCACGCGCGATTGTGTGTCCAGTCCAGCTCGGGGTGGATTTTTCAGAGATGGCCACCGCCCAATCTGAGGATCCGGACATCCACGAACTCAAGGCAGCAGGCACAGCCCTGAAACTTGAGAAGGTGGCACTGTGTGAAGGGGGTCCCGCTCTCCTTTGCGATGTGTCTACGGGTCGCACTCGTCCTGTGGTTCCGCAGGAGTGGCGTCGGCGAATTTTTTATTCTATTCATTCCCTCTCACACCCTGGCGTCCGGGCGTCAGTCAAACTACTTGGGGCCAAGTTTGTCTGGCCTGGGTTACGAAAGGACGTCAGGAAGTGGGCAGCTGCATGCGTGGCATGTCAGTGCGCCAAAGTCCACAGGCACATCCGAGCAAACCTGGAAACTTTTCCAATTCCGGACAGGAGATTTGACCACGTCCATGTGGATCTGGTCGGGCCCCTCCCTCCTTCGCAGGGTTGCACACATCTCCTCACCATGGTCGATCGAACCACTAGGTGGCCGGAAGCAGTCCCCCTGTCCTCCACAACCTCGGCAGATATTGCCCGCGCATTTCTGTCGTCCTGGGTCGCACGTTTCGGCACGCCATCCGATATCACTTCGGACAGAGGCCCCCAGTTTGTGTCTGAGCTCTGGTCGGCCATGGCGCAGTCCTTGGGTGTGCAGGTACACCGCACTATGGCCTACCACCCGCAGGCTGACGGGATGTGCGAACGCTTCCACCGGTCACTGAAAGCCGCGCTACGGGCCGCGCTGTCGGACGGTAACTGGGTCGACCAGCTTCCGGGGGTCCTGCTCGGGTTACGTTCGGCCCCTAAAGAAGACCTTAACGCCGCCCCCGCAGAGTTAGTGCTCGGTCAACCACTCCGCGTTCCTGGTGAATTTCTGCCTGAAGCTTCGGGTGCACCTTCATTCCCCCTTTTGCTAGCAGAGCCCCTGACTCCAGCACCAATTCACCACTGCGTCCCCAAAATATTTGTTCCGTCTGCTCTTCGGTCAGCCCGTTTCGTCTTTGTGCGTCACGATGCCCACCGCTCTCCACTCCCACCGCCGTACGACGGCCCGTTTAGAGTGCTCGAACACGGGGAAAGAGTTTTGTGCTCGATATGGGTGGGCGGAGGGAGGGCATTTCAATAGACAGGCTCAAACCGGCTCATTTAGTTGCAGGCGAGGACGTTTCGCCGGCCCAGGCCCCACATTGCGGACGCCCTCCGAAACCTCCAGCCTCACCGCGGCATGCCAGGGTTGAGTGTCGTTCCCCCACTGAGGTCTCGCACGAATCACCTGCCCGAATGGTTTCACCTTCACCATCGAATGACGGACTGCGTAGTCGTTGGGGCAGGCTGGTTAAGCCCCCTGCAAAATTTTCCCCTTGACCTTCCTTCTGGGTGTTCTGGGGGGGGGGGGCTGTGTGGCGGGCACTAGGACCAGGCATCTCACCCAGCAGGTGCAGAGGAGGGGGCGGTTCATGTTACATATATTACACTGCATTTGCTGTTTAGAGTTAGATCCACTTGTTAGCCGTTGGAATAAACACGTCTCCACATTTAGTCGTGTGTGCTCATTCCTCAACGGCTACAGTGTTACCTTTAGTCCATGCGCCGCTCCTTCTGAAGAAAGGCATCGATAACTTCTTTGTAGAAGCCTTCCTTATCTTTCTTCAGTTTTAAAAGTCTCTCTGTCTCAACGGAGATCACCGCCAGTGAAGAAAGTCATCCTTGATCAGTCCTGTTCCGACTGTATGTTTTCAGTGCTGAGAATGACAATCTCGTCTATTTCTACAGCAACAAATGGGGCTGCACCAATCTCCTTTTTAATGTCATTTCTAGTGACATCACCAACTGCTTCAATTAAATCGTTCTGTATTTTGTTTCACAGGCTAGAAAATATAGTGGATGTCCCAAAATGACTCGCTAGCCTGTCATCTTTCTGAGCGAAAGCATGTAATAGTTCAACATAGTTGCCACGATGAGCAGAGCCCTTACTTTCATCATTTCCACGAAATGCCAGCTGTTGTTTGGCAAGGAAGCAGGTGGCATTGATGAGATCTTTTAAAATCTCCCGGTTCTCCTTTACCTTAGCATTGTGGATGCTGATGTTGAGTCTTCGCTCATTTTTTATGAGGCTCCATTGTAAAATTTTCAGGTCGCAATATCCCATTTGAGTCCAGACATTGTCACAAGTTGAGAACAGAAGGCAGGAAAAGCAGAAAAGGCGGTTTCTTGCTGGACATCCACACAGCCAGCCTTTTCGTGTGTACCAGTCCGCCTGAAAAGAGCGAGTATTGTGTCCCGTTGTCTGAAGCAAACCTTTTAGCTCCGGTGTTGGTCTTCCTTTAATTATTACCTCCTGCTTCGATTGAAAGTCCAGTTTAGAAAATTCTTTCAATTTAGATATGTAATCCTCCATTCTGAAAGTGAGGCCAAGCAACACGAAAAAATGACTGCATGGTTGCACTTTACTTGCTAACTGTTTACTGTAGCTTTCTGTCTCTAATTCTATTATTCTGCAGACGTGGAGCAAGAAGTATCTCTGGAATCACAAGCGCCCCCTGCCTGTCATGAGGCGGGAGAAGTGTTTGCCTCACCTACGCACAGTTTTGACAAAAATAAAATAAACACTGTAGTACAGTGTTTATAATGTACAGTGACTGTACATTATATACACCAGCTAAACTGTAGAAATTTAGTTCATATACTAAACGTGTTTGAACGCTTTAATAGCGATATGCAGAAGGACAGCAATGCGGTCTCACTGCAGAGCAAGCCAGCACAGTAAGCATAGTGATTGCGCAATCCATAGTGAGGATCAGCCGGCTGGTGCCTCTCTGCTCGTCTCTACTTAGTATTTGAACGGTAAATGTGAAAATTCAGCGATTTTGAAAAAAAATTCTAAACGGTGAAGTTAAATGGACAAGAACTTTAAAGTACAAATCACTAAATACATATAACTGTGTAATTTATTTTTTCATTTGATATTTCCATGACAGCTTTCCATGATGACATCCATGTCATCATCACCTGCACGTCAGTGATACAAATATACATATATACACATATACAAATATACACATATATACATATATACACATATATACATATATACAAATATACATATATACACATATACATATACGTGTCCACTCTAGTGCCAGGATTTTTGTCATTGTCACTTAAATTCCAGGACCCACAGAATATTGAGTTTTAGGACTACATAAATTGTCATCATTAGATGTAATTGACCAAAAAAAAGTTTTTCTCTTCTTAAATGTTCTTCAGGTGCATGAGTATATGAAATAGGGCTGCGTCAAACACATTAAAATGTCAAAGAAAAATTACTTCTGACAAAACGTGAACTGATAAGTGTATTTGATGAATTTTCATGAGAAAATGACAACAGAGATTACACTGTTGAAAACACTGTATATTAATACTACTTCATGGAAAACAAAATTCTGTCGAAAACATAAAGCCAATCGGTCAGTCATTCGCCTGTGTGTTTAAATAAACCACGATGGCCGTGATGTCGTTGCGGTCCATGTGAGCCAGGTCTTGGGGAAGAGCCAGCATGTACGCCAGCCGTTCGTGGCAGAGTTCGCCGTACTCCCCGTTACCCAGGGCGTGCCGGATGAGGTGCGTGGCGGCGTTGGTGTCCAAGGCGGGCAAGAGGCGCGCCTGACGCTTGAGCAGGAGCTGGTGCAGATGGCCCAGATTTAGCTGACGCTCCGACTGAGAGACTGGACCCTGGCGGGTGAAATCATGGGAAAGGGAGTTTTGTGTTCAGTTGTTGGAAAATTCTAGACACGTAGAAATGATTTAAGACTAGACTACTTTTCTGACCAAACCGGCATCTGACAGAAATTCGGCATGGTGGGCGAATGGTTAGAACCTCCACCTCACAAGGCACAGGTGCAGGGTTCCATTCAGGATTTGGAATTTGCATGTTCTCCCTGTGCCTTTGTGGGTTTTCTCCAGGTACTCTGGTCTTTTCCCACATTCCAAAAACATACATGGCAGGTTAATGGAACACTCTAAATTGTCCCGAGGTGTGAGTGTGGGAGTGGCTGGTTGCTCGTCTATCCTGTATGTGCCCTGCAATTGGCAACCAATTAAAGGTGTAGCAAGCCGATTACCCGAAGATAGCTGGGATAGGGTTTCGCACACTCGCGTGACCACCAACAAAAAAGTTACAATATTATGTAATGTTATAATACATATTAGAAAACAAAGATGAAGATCACAACATTTTCAATCCACCCCTATAATATTCGTATTGAAAAGGCTATTGTTTCTTTGTAAAAGTTTTACCTTGCCGTACAGCATTCATCTTGTGCATACCTGACGGTGAACACCACTCAGACGCTCGCCAACGAGTTGCACCGCCTCTTGATTACTCAGCTCGTCCCACAAGCCATTGGTGCCAAGGTAGGTCACTTCTGGAACCGCATCCAGGTAGGGTGGTGTCAGGTAATTGGGTAAGGTGTAGTGGTACAGACTGAGGGAGTCAGGTACCACGTTGGACTCGAGGCTAGCGAGGATGCTGCGCTGCAACTCGAGGCTCTACTTGAACCTCACGTCACCAAATGCTCGTGAGGGCATGAAAGCCTGCGGATGACAAAGGATCACACAGTATTATAGGTTCTTAAAATGGAGTGTGTGATTTTTGTTCAGCAAAATGATGAGCAAGTTTGTTTTATTGTCGCTCCTTCACTCCAATCTTTCCTTTTGTGTATTTTTTTCTGGCATTTACTTTAAATCTCCTGATACCAAAATTTGAAATACAGTAAAGTCTCGTTATATCGATATTCAAGGGAGTCCGAAAAAATATTGATATAACCGGGACTATCGATATATCCGACCCTGTTTGCATGTAATTTTCTCCGTGCGTGCATAGAAATAGTATCAATATAACCGGGACTATCGATATATCCGATATCGATATAACGAGACTTTACTGTAATGTATTTTTCCACCACATGTTTTCTGCCAAGCGATGAGAGTTCACAGCAGCCTTTGTAAAATATCTGTGGCTTCGAAGCACTGTGCCAACAGAGGTCTGTGCCAACAGAGGTCATTCTCAGCAAGCCAGTGTTATTACCTGCTCATTTGCTCGCAGAATGCTGTCGATCTGCACTTGGCTGAGCTGAAAGTCAAAATCCTGATGTGTTGAGAGTTTACGCCCACTTCGAGTTGCCAAGGTGAGATCTTTTTTCAACTTTTGCTCGTATCTTGTGGAAAATAGATCACAGGAGGAAGAAGGATGATGATGATGATGATGATGATATGCTTGCTTGGGAAAATTTGCGTGGGGGCGACAAAAAACAGCACTTGTTAAAATGACTGAATTATTGAATATCATAATAATAATATTTCATTTATAAGCGCATTTCAAAACTTTCAAGGGCACTGTGAATGAATGGGTATAGATGATTCAAAAAGAAGAAATTAAAACCTGCAGTGCATTTGGGATGTTGCTGGCTCTTGACGCTCGTTCAATGATGCTGGCGTACGAACGCCTCAACATATTTGATAACCGTTATGCTACAGTCAACTTTCCAAGTAATTTCGCTGTGTGGAAGGACAACAGCGTAAAGTTCGTTACGCGCAACAACTTGCCGGGCATTACGAAATTAGAAGAAAGGTGAAATCATGTTTATTCTGTAATCTGTAAATGTTGCAAGAAGCTAACGTTAGTTTATGCTACTTCTGAGTAATCGTGACTTTTGTATAATTTATAACTCAAACTGGAGCGTTATTATTTAAAACATATATTACGGCGTCAATATAGTCGTTATCACGTATCAAAACACACACAAAGTGGCCTCGTGAAGTAGTAAATGAACAGAACAGCACCGAGGACAGATATGCATGTGACTGACGTAAAAAAAACGTAACCGATTACGTACCCTCGAGCAATTTATGAATTTTGTCGTACTGTAAATACAAATAAATAATCTGCTGTCACAGTATTTAAACAAAACGCCCGATAGCGGCATGCTTGGATATCATTACACAAAATTAAAATAAAAACAAATGATTCAAAATGAAGTCTGTCAAATATCTTGGCCGTCTTGGACGCCATATTTCCTTTTGTATACCATTGACGCACCCGGAGTCCAATATTGTTAGCTTAATTAATTTGTGAAGACAAACAAATCATGTGCACGGTAAAGGTAATTATATACATATAATAGTACATATTATTCCACATTTGGACAAGTTTGATCTGTTTATTTCTTACACACAAAGACACACAAGTCGTGCTTAGCTTTCGCTACTTTCACCCGAATATGTTAATGTGAGCATATGTGATGATATCCAAGTAAGCATATTAATGTGCCTCGTGTCTTTCATAGAATTAGCTATTTATTTTGTATACTGTTATCATTTTGATTTTGACAACTGCTGTCCTTCTGCAGAACAAAGTTTACCTGACTGTAATAAACTCTTGACACCAATTACAGTAATGCATCACCTGGGAGTTCAAACTACTGAAACAGTGCAAGAGAGCACTGATGATGCATTGGTTTACAGCAGCAGCCGCAACAGTGAGTGTATTCTGATTGTTTGAACAATTATCAATGTTTCTCAATTTACATTCAGAGCACATACAGTATACAATATTTCATAAGGAAAACCTCAGGTCACACTACAAAAGAAAAATAAAATGCCACAAAATGCATTTACAGTTTGCTGAAATAATGTTGATCTCATCTCACTTTAATTTCAAATGTGGGCCTGTTCAGTTGAAAACAACAACACTATTCTGTTGATGAAGGGCAACAGATGAATTAAATATAGTAAGTACACTGTGTTCACCACAGCAACTATCAGGAGATAGTGCACAGTGTCAAAGACATTAAGTTTGGCAATAATTTTCTGACTTTGTCTGTGAAATTAGCAAATTTTTCATGCCACACTGATGATCTCTCAGGCCACGCTGTGTTTTTGGGAATCATTGAAATATGTATATTAACAGAGGCGATGTTAATTTCCGTGTAGCCGTATATGTACTAATGTGCGTCTGGCTTGTGTTTCATGTTGTGATGTCAGCTACCAAGACAGATCTCTCTTTCCTGCTTGAATGTCTGAAGTTCCAGATGGACTGTCCGGACTTACAGAAACAAGCCCTTGTCACCATCAACTCCATATGTGAGAAAAAAGGTAAGATCAGACGTAAGGGTTGAGGCGATATGATATACATTAGAAACACCGGTATTCAAGTTTTTATTCTGAATAATCGTGACTTTTGTATAATTTAAAACTTTTTTTTGTATAATTTAAAACTCAAACTGGAGCGTTATTATTTAAAACATATACTACGGCGTTGTGTACAATACTATGTTTTATTCTGATCTAAAGACATTTTCGAAACTACCATTGTTGTTATTTCGATTGTTATAACAAAAACATTTCCACAAAGGATATTTGTCCCACCCCAACACAAAAAGGTGCTGTTTTATTATTTATTGCTTTATGCATGATTTTACTGTTTTGTGTGTTGTCTTTGTTGTAAAGTGTCCTTGAGTGTTCAGAAAGGCGCTTGTAAATTAAATGTATTATTATTATTATTATTACAAAAAGGTATATCCCAAACCCACCATTGAATTTTCTAAATTATTGATTTCGACACTGACTTCCCTTCACCTAATTCATATGACAAATGCATGGCCCAGTCAGTAGCCCATTTTCATTCTTATTTCGTGCATTTCACATTCACCATGTATAATTTCAGAACACAATGTGGACCTGCTAAGAGAAATGGGAGGTGTGATGTTTGTGTACAGTCTCTTCAAATCCGATGTTGTTCATCCAAGTGTAAGGCATACTGCGCTCTTCACACTTGGCACTTTAGCGGAGGCCAATGGTATGTACGGCATTCTCAATGCCAAACAACTCACAGTGGCATATTTGTGATAAGATTGGACCAGTGTTATGTTAGGATACTCACTGTGTCACAACAGAAAGTTTTTTGCGGCCTTCAATCCATAAAGTACAAGTTTCAACCATGTTTTTTTCCTCTTGAAGTGTATTGCAAGAATAGTCTATGTCAAAGGAAGATATTTCTGGACATTTGTGCCTATATGAAAGAAGAAGATGCCTCGCTTAGACAGAAAAGTGTCTCTGTCTATTTCCTCTCCGTGTTGGTATCCAACAACAGTAAGACCCAAGCTTATCTTCAACATGGAAACAAGAATTTTTATTCAAGAGCAAAAACTTCATCAATAGTGGTTCTTTTCTAGAGGCAGGGCAAACTTTTGCCCAAACCACTGGCTGCGTAGAATTTCTGCTGAACCTCTTTAAGTAGGTGAAAAATAATCTGTATTCACACACAAGTCAAGGAACTCATTTTGTATTTTTTTGTGTTGACACCATTACAGGAACATGTTTCCTGAAGCTACTGCAGAATCTTCTCATATCTGCCTTTGGGTATCTGTGTCCAATGCGCTATGTGGGTGTGTCAACAACCCTCAGAATGGTATTGCAATAAATATTCATTCATAATCATGATACTTGCCTGAAGCACTCTGCTAATCTTTGTGTTCCCCTCATACTCCAGAAGACGCTCAGTGCGTCTGTGTGTCATCCTTTCCCAAAATAAAAATGTGGCTTCAGCAGATTTCTTTGCCTTGCTTTGAGGTGTTTCGATATCTTTGCTCCTTCATAGCGATGACTGTTGCCAACAACGGTATGTAGAGGCAAAATTCCATACTGTCAAATGTAAAAAGCCCTGTGTGTTACCCAACAGATACTTTGTGTTTCCAGGACGTGTTCAAAGGAACTTTGCCGCCACCGGGGTGTTGGATACCCTTGTTCTCATGCTGATTCGTCTGGCATCTGAATCTGACACAAGCCCGTTGTCTTGCCAGCTTTTAATAATATTAATCAAGACGGTGTCAGCATGTATCGAGAACAACGGTGAGGGTTCATCTCATGAAATGTCACTGTAAACTACATCATTTGCCTCTTATTTCCATTCAGCAAATCTGGCTTCAGTTTTGGCCTGCTACACTGTCGTCGATCATCTTGTTTCCCTGCTGGCAAGCCCGCAACTCAACTGTGAGGATAGACTGGCAGTGCTAATCTTACTGGGCCATTTCACTGAAGCTTCTGGTAAGAAAGTCAGCGGCTGCGGAAACAACTGAGTTTTTAACTACAGTGATACCTCGGTTTATGAACTTAATTGGTTCCAAGAAAGTGTGTGTAAGGTGAAAAGTTCGTCTGCCAAACATTTATTTCCCATCAGAAACCATTTGAAATGATAATAATCTGTTCCCTGGTCCCCATAAAACATAATTTTCTACTAAATAAGCCTTAAAACTACACAAAATATACCTTATTTTATGGATACACACCTAGCCACACGTAGCAATGGTCGACTTAGCATACTGGTACTGGAACGCTAAGTTACACAAACGCACACCTGTGTTTTTTGATGATCTCCTTCTTTTGCTCGACCATAATTTTCTTTTGTGTCTTCTTCGGCTTAACACGAGCCTGTGGTGGGGTCTTTTTCAGTTCCATAATAGCAAAAATACTACATTCGATAACAAACCACATCTGCACTCAAAGGGGGGTGTGGAAAACTAGTCCGCCAGCCACCATAGCGATGTTCGATCGTGTGGTTTGGTGTTCATCCGCATGAAAGTAGTCCGCCGTCCACCGTGGAGCTGTGTGGTTTGGTTCGTCCAACGAAAACTAGTTCGTATGTCTTCTCCTTCTTTTCCTTCCTTTCCTTTCGGCTTTTCCCCTCAATGGTCGCCACAGCGAATCAATGTCCTCCATCTATCCCGTTTTTGTGCATCCTCTTCTCTCACACCAGCTACCTTCATGTCTTTGACCACATCCATAAACCTCCTCTTCGGTCTTCCTCTCGGTCTCCTGCCTGGCAGTTCAAGGCTCAGCATCCTTCTTCCGATATAGTCACTCTCCTCTGGACATGTCCAAACCATCTCAGTCTGGCCTCTCTGACTTTCTCTCCAAAGCCTCTAATGAGTTGTCCCACTAATGTACTCATTCCTGATCCTATCCAACCTGGTCACTCCCAAAGAAAACCTCAACATCTTCAGCTCTGCTACATCCAGCTCTGCTTCCTGTCTTTTCTTCAGTGGCACTGTCTCCAGTCCAAACATCATGGCTTTTCCTTTCATCCTAACTGAAACCCTTCTATCATACATCACACCTGACATTTTTCTCCAGCCGCTCCAGTTCACCCCAAATACTTAAAATCCTCCACCTTCTTTATCTCTTTTCCCTGTAGCCACAAGGGGGCACAAGCCAGTGTCTTGTTGTGCCGGTCCCAAGCCCGGATAAATACAGAGGTTTGTGTCAGGAAGGGCATCCGACGTAATTTTTTTTGCCAAAACAAAGATGCGAATCAAACCTCTGAAAACTATGTATTCCTATGTATTCTCACAAATCTAATGTTCATAACGTGAAAAGTTCGTGAGCTAAAGCGTTTGTAAGCCGAGGTATCACTATTTGTTGTGCATGGAATGCACTGTACCTCTAAGTTATATGGAAACAAAAAATAAACAAACAAATAAAACAAAATAATTAACAGCATCAGTACAGTTCAGTTGTATTGCACTTTCAAGTTAAATGCACTTGCAGTTAATATTTTCAAAGCTTCAAAAAACATCATTTGGAAGAGTTGTTTTTTTCCTTTCGGCTTTTCCCTTCAAGGGGTCGCCACAGCGAATCGGTGTCATCCATCTTCAGGGGTTTGATTCGCATGTTTGTTTTGGCCAGTTGTTATTTTATTATAGAGGGGAGGGATACCCTTGTTTGTATGCTAGTTAATTCATACATACTGACAAATAACTGTTGAAACGTTCAGTCTTTCCCTGCTATTCAAGCTTCACTGTAGTATCATTACTGTGGTCTTGCATATGAGAAAGAGCCACAGGTTGCTCCTCTCAGCTGTTTGTTTTTATTTGTTGTAGAAAAGTCAAAAACAATGCACATTGCATCTGAAGCTGCTATCCGCCACAGCTTTCAGAATTAGAGTTATCTTTTGCCATGTTTGTGGAACACTCAAGAAATTTTTGTACTAAATTCATCCTGTCTACTTGATAACTAATGTTAAGCAGATTCCTTACTTACAGACAGTGTATTGTAGGTGTTCAAATACCTGACATGTTTCGGCGACTACTTCCGCCTTCGTCAGAGTGTCACGGATGTTGCTGTGACGCGCCATTTTCAGCTGGTGTTGCTATGAGGGCGTGACCTACCTGTCAGAACTGACAGGCAAGCCACGCCCCCCGCTGTCCGCTCGTCCCTCCAGGATGCTGCTCCAGGTAGTAGAGAGCATGTAAGCTCCCTCATCCCTGTTGATGGTCCTTGGTCCTCGCTTTCGGATTTCAATGGCCTCCCTGATCCAGCGCTGATGTTTGTTGTCTTCGGTGCGGATGACTCTGGCCTTCTCCCAGTCCATGATGTGGTTCTCTCTTTTGCAGTGGTCCGTGATGGCTGATTTATGGTGCTCCTGTTGTGCTTGTTCTTTTATTGCTCTTGTTTGGATTGTTGCCGTCTCCTTCTCGCACTCGTTCTTGTGCTCTTTTTTTCTTGTATTGAAACTCCTTCCTGTCTCCCCGATGTATGATTTATTGCATGACTTGCATGGGATTTCATATATTGCGTTACATTTGTTTTCCGGGAGTATTTTGTCCTTTGGGTGTACCAAGATTTGACGGAGAGTTGTGTGTGGTTTGACCGGTGTGTTTATGTTGTGTTTCCTCAGTGCCCTTTGTATGCGTTCTGTGATTCCTCTTATGTACGGTAGTGTTACCATTGCTCTGTGTTCTTGTTTGTTTGTTTGCTTTTTCTTTCTTCCCTGTCTTGTGTTGTTTTTGTTTTTGACCTGCTCTGCCCCTTTAGTTATTGCCCACTGGGGATATTGGCATTTTTTCAGTGCGTGTTGTATATGTTTTTCCTCCTGTGTTCAATATATGAAATCCCATGCAAGTCATGCAATAAATCATACATCGGGGAGACAGGAAGGAGTTTCAATACAAGAAAAAAAGAGCACAAGAACGAGTGCGAGAAGGAGACGGCAACAATCCAAACAAGAGCAATAAAAGAACAAGCACAACAGGAGCACCATAAATCAGCCATCACGGACCACTGCAAAAGAGAGAACCACATCATGGACTGGGAGAAGGCCAGAGTCATCCGCACCGAAGACAACAAACATCAGCGCTGGATCAGGGAGGCCATTGAAATCCGAAAGTGAGGACCAAGGACCATCAACAGGGATGAGGGAGCTTACATGCTCTCTACTACCTGGAGCAGCATCCTGGAGGGACGAGCGGACAGCGGGGGGCGTGGCTTGCCTGTCAGTTCTGACAGGTAGGTCACGCCCTCATAGCAACACCAGCTGAAAATGGCGCGTCACAGCAACATCCGTGACACTCTGACGTAGGCGGAAGTAGTCGCCGAAACATGTCAGGTATTTGAACATCTACAATACACTGTCTGTAAGTAAGGAATCTGCTTAACATTACTCAAGAAATTTGTCTCCGCTCCTACAGACTATCATATATCATAAATAACAAGCAACTATAATCAAGGACATGACAAGTAAATATGCAAAGACATTCCATCATGTAAAGGTACCATTATGCGGTTGTGTCACCCAATAACAGCTGTGAGACAATGTAGAATGTATCAAGCAAAGCAAAAGTGATCAGTGGTACAATACAATACTATAGCAGTTGTGAAGTTGGTGTAAATAATCATTGCACCATTTTAAAGTGACCAATAGCAGTTATTTGTTGAGCAAGTTGAAGTGTGCAATTGGGAAGAAGTCTTTGAGCCCTTTAAAGTGTCTGGTGATGTGGAACAGAGATTAGTTACAATGGTTCAAGTTAATACAGCTGGACCTACAATAATTAGAGTGGTAATGCTGTTCCACGGGGTTATGCATAATTATATGAGCCACTATACAAGTAGATTTGGGTTATGTTTAGGGAGTTAATGGTTGTAGGGAAGAAGCAGTTTTAATGTCTGCTAGATCTGGTGCGTATGGATCGGTAGTGTTTACCGGCAGTAGGTGGACAAGGTTATGGGCAGGATGCGAGGGGTCCAGTGGGATTTTCTGTGCCCTTGTCTTGTGTCTTGCGGGTTGCAAGTTCTCAAAAGTGGGTAGGGTGGTGCCATTTTTTTTCCCCACAGCCCTAACTGTCAGCCAATAATAAAAAATACAATGTACCTTTGTTTAATAGATTGTTATTGTGTAACATCAAGAGCCCTTTTCTAATACTATCTACAGAGGAACACCAGTGCCAACTGTTGCAGTGTGGTGGCCTGCCACTTATCATCACGCTGGTCGCTGAAGATGCAAATGAGAAGATCAGAAAGTTTGCTACATTTATACTGCAGACCTGCAAACAAGCTAGTAAGTCTGAGGCATTCATCAAATGAGATCCTGCTGGTCAATGTATAATTGAATGAAATTCGGTGTTGATGACTGGAATCTATTTTTCTGTCACCAAAGTTACATCTTTGGGCATCCTTGGTGCAAGGCAAAAAGATGAGAAGCTTGCCACAGCAGCCACTGAAGAATTTGGCCCAGTTGATTTTTCAATAACCTCACCGCTCAACCTCAAGGCTCTTTGTGTCCTGAAAAAACACAATTCCTTCAACATGTTCAACTCAAAGGAGGAAAATGACAAAGGAGCGGGTGGAAGACATGACAAGAATACAAAGTCATGTGCTGACAAAGAGGCGTGTGAAACCAACAGGACTGTGTCATGTTCAGTCTGTCATGGTACTGGATCGCTGATACAGTCCCAAGTACAGCAACAACAGGGGGGCCAATATGCATCAACAGTAGACAGGTTGGAGTATGTCCTTTTTAATATTTTACAGGGGTTATGGGTTTATGCCAACACTGCTGTGACCTAATGCAACAACATTTTTTTATTTATAATTTATATTATAAACAACTATGCATGGCTTGGAACCGGAGAAAACCCACAGTGGATAGCAAACTCTCCAGCAAGGCCAGGGTCTGGACTTCAACTCTTAAAGTGGCAGTTTTGCTCTAGCCATTACTGCACAGAATAAGCAAATAAAAGTAAAAAAGTACATGCCGGTACTTGTACAATCCAAGTATATTCAAAACAAAACCAATAATGCTACATTTTATCCTGGTGTGTCCTCTTAATCCACACTGTGACCCAATAACATGATAGGCTGTCCACTTTTGTAACCGCTTTCCCCGAAAGGGGATCATCTCAGACACTTAATCATGAGTAATAATTTTTGTTTAAAGTCCCCCGAAGAACTCTCCAGAGCAACAGCACCAAGTACCACGGGCGATTAAATGCAGTGATGGAGAAAGTAAGCTGTGAAAAATGGAAATGCATATGCTCTTCAAGTACTGTAGATGAGATGGTTTTCCTGTTTTAAATACCCTGTCGTGATATTCAGAGTTGCAGGACAGTGACATATTTGCGGAGAAAAGGGAAGAGGAGGAATCCCACAACAATGAAAGATGCACGGGTAAAACAACAGTGTGCGGCACAAAAACATTGTGCATTGCATCGTCGTACGAGTTGAAATCAATTGTCTTCTCATGCTCTTTCTCTTTTCACTCCCTCAGGTTGCACGATGCCTTTTGAGAGAGTGACCAGTCGTACTTTTGCCTCTGTCCTGGACTTCTGCCGTCAGAAGTGTGAAATGCACAAGGTCCTCCGGGAGGCGACAGTGCACTTCAACGCCTCCCACCGTAGCTCTCTGGTGGAGAGAGAGCTGGAAATGCTTGAAACCACCCATCTGAAAACAGAGGAGTCAGTGGGGGCGCCACGGAGAATGCTCACAAGCTGGAAGCTTCCGTGTCTAAATTTAAAAAGTAATCCATCCTCTAATACTTGTGTGTTCAAACGTTTTGCTCTGCGGATTGAAAACTGAAAAATGGAAGGTTGCTAGTGCTTCTTTTGCTGAATACAATCCATGAAGGAATTTTATAATTTGTTCGGGCAAATTGTGCCGCCAATCAAAACTCCAAAACACACCCTATGGACTGCAGTCAGGAAAACAAGAACAACCACAGACAAGGGGAAGGATGTTCTGACAAAAACTGCACTGACTAAGATTTCAAATGTCGATGGCCTTACATCTGTCCAAAAGAGTAGAATGTGAACAGTAGCTTTTGACATACACTTTACATCAGGGGTGTCCAAAGTCGGTCCTCGAGGGCCGCTGTCCTGCCTGTTTTCCAGCTCTCCCAGGAGCAACACACCTGATTCCAATGATCAGCTCATCAGCCAGCTCTGAAGCAGCATCAAAATGGTCCTGATGATTTGAATCAGGTGCGTTGCTCCTGGGAGAGCTGGAAAACAGGCAGGACGGCGGCCTTCCAGGACCGACTTTGGACACCCCTGCTTTACATTATCAACATGCTGTAATGCTGCTCCATCTCATCTTTCTATTTAAGGTAGTAAGACACATCGATTTCTTTTTTCATAATTTTGAAGTGGCTCCACAAGGATAGATCCGTCTTTCACCTGAACAGATCACCTCATTCAGAACCAAAACACGATCAATCAATAGTCAACAGACCATTTTCAAAGCAGTGAGAATGGCTAATGTGATATGCTAAAAGAATCTAACTTTGGCATAGAGCATTAACCATTTTTGCAACTGAAACAGAATCATCTTTATGCACCATTTGGAAAAGAAAGGTGACTGTTTTAGTCAATGGAGAGTTCCTTTCTGTCTTTGCCTATCTTGAAAAGCACCACCACAGACCATGCAAACTCCACAGAGTTGAAATACAGAACCCCTAAACTGTCAGACAGACGTGCTAAATGCCGTGCTGCAAATGTTTCACTCTTGCCGTGCATTTTTTTCCTTTGTCAAATATCAACATCCCTGCTAGCGAAATCTAACTTCTTCCTCCATCCAGATGTCGTCTTGATTCCGACCTCCCATGGATCAAAGCAAAGGATGCCTGAAAGGATTTGGAACTGGCAGAATGGTAAGACACCGCTTGAAATTGAACATTTCATTGTGTGTATTTGATCATCAGTAATCATTGGTGACAGTTTGCAAATATGGAATTGTAGGTCTTCAAACTCCACTGACAGATATTAACTTGGTCCCGATGAAAAGAAGAGCTCAAACACTGAAGTTCCCTTGTCACATGTCCGGTACGTACATAGTACAATATATTATTTATTATGGCGGCAGGGTGTCCAGTGTGTGTGTGTGTGTGTGTGTGTGTGTGTGTGTGTGTGTGTGTGTGTGTGTGTGTGTGTGTGTGTGTGTGTGTGTGTGTGTGTGTGTGTGTGTGTGTGTGTGTGTGTGTGTGTGTGTGTGTGCGTGTGTGTGTGTGTGTGTGTGCGTGTGTGTGTGCGTGCATGTGTGTGTGCGTGCGTGCGTGTGTGTGAAAAATCAGTGTGTTTTGGGTATTTTAGATGGTATAAAACGTTTTTTTGATGTCAGTTAGGAAACAAAAAAATTGTGCGCGCGTGCACAAATTTTTTTCAAAAATACCCAAAACACGCAGGCTGTTTTTTAGTCAAATGCAAAACACCGATAAAAATGACTTAGTGTCCTTGAAACTGGGGAGATTCAGAAAGTCCCGCACCCTTGTTCGTGACGTCACTATGGGTCACACATTGCCTTGCTCCAGAATCAAAACAATGGCCTCAGAGAGTTCAGATTCAGAGAAGATGCTTTCTTGTTACTCATCCAGTTATGAATATGATTCAAATCGTTCTGAAGAGTAAAGCATAAATGGTTGCAATCGATTAAAGAAGTCCTTCCGAATCAGTTCGAGCCACCTGCAAGCGATGAAACCGGTGAAGATCTGGACTCCGTTGTCGCGCCCAGAAAATGCACAAGACGGCGCACAAGCTCCGTTGGAAATGGGCTGATTTGTCCGCTGTGAATTTGTGTAAACTTACACCTTCTTTATGCGTGTTACCGCAATTGGCTGCGACATACAACGATTCACTATCGCGTTATTTATGTAGTTTTCCTTCTAATTTCGCGATCAACATGGTGTTTTCAGATGACAAAAATTACCCAAAATGCATTGTCTGTCGCTTTCTTGGTCGAGGGTGTTCCGAATGTGACGTCACTTCGGGCATCGTCATCAACTCGAAAACAAGACTTCATGAAGATTCAGCGCGAGTCTTAAAACATAAATATAGCTACTGTATATGCGGTGGAATCTTTGTAAAATGCGCTTAGTAGAAGTGGTGTCGGTTGTCCTTTAAGTGTCAATTAAAACTAAATCTTATTATTTCTGTCCTTAGACAAGTAAAGCTTCCGGATGCTGACCATGTGACTGAGAGACTCTTCACTAAAACTCTACCCCTTCATCAGACTCAACAGAAACTGTTTTGGCTCCAGAGCCTTCAGTTCAACAAATGTAGTTTCTCTTCAAATTTGTTCAGGACTGCTAAGTCATGAGTTGTTCTACAGCACATCCAAAGTATTTCTGCTGCACCATTATGGGTACAAGTCGTTGTTAATATTATAATGAATTAGTTGTCATTCATGAATTAAAATATATGGATATGCCCCATGTCATATGCGTAACAAATTATCTGTTTCCATCACTATCAGTGAGGTACAGCATTCATTTAAGTTAATTATTGCATTTGGGTCTATCTATTGGTGCTGCGGTTCTTCCTGCATTCTGGAGGAAAAAATGTTAGGCTAATTGAAGACTCTAAGTGGCAAACGGGGTGAATGTTTATTTGTAAATTTGTACTTGGAGATTGACTTGAAGGACCAGTCCTGGATGTGCTCTGCCAAAGTCGGTTTAACTCATTCACTGCCAGACGTGAAAAAATGTGTCCACTCTAGTGCCAGGGTTATTGTCATTGTCACTCGAATTCCAAGATCCATAGAATATTGAGTTTTAGGACTACATAAACATTCAACACAGCGTAAGAAACATTACACTATCTTCTTTCATCAGACAAAAAAGTACATTCCTAAATTATATGGGTCTGGAGTTATATGAGCTTGCAATGAGGGTGGCTGTCCAATATACAATGCAATACATACGTATTGGTTTATATCGGGTTTTAACAATAGCTAAAGCTGGAACAAAGTGCTAACATGGAAAAAAGGAAAATGCTGTCCCCTTGTGGAAAGGAAAACATTTCCAGAGGCCGCGGCCAGCGCTTTATCGGCATTCGAACAGGAAAAAAAGTAAACCTGAACAAATTCGGGAATGATGCTCGACATCATATTTTCAATTCCCGAATAAATTTGTGAATGGCAGTGAATGTGTTAATAGGAAAGCCCAGAGTTCCCTCTTATATGAACTTCAAATAAAGGCGGCTGTTCCAAAATACAATGCAATACATACATGTTGGTTGATATAGCGATTTAATAACAGCTGAAGCTCGACCAAAGCGCGAAATTGGAAAAAAGGGAAATGGTGCCCCCTTGTGGAAGGGAAACAAAACATTGTCAGAGGTCTGCCAGAGGTCGTGCTTAATCGTCATTCAAGCAAGAAAAAACAAAACTGAACTAAAACCTCCCTTCTTCCTTGCCCAACCGTCCACTTTCCCATTACTTGTTTATTGAAATGGGAAATACAGAAAAAATATCAGCTTGTCACGATGCATGGAAAATACACTTGTAATCAACACACAGCACTCAAAAAGGCATTGTTCTTTCTTTTTATTTTGCTGAAATGACAAGACAACTTTGTCCCAGTATTCTATTTCCGCAAATAGTGGGCAATCTTTTAAGACACCTCCCGGATAATAAACAATTGACTGAAAATATATGTCTCATGTCTTGCATTGAGAAAGGAAAATGAGCAGTCGTCTCAGTCGGCTCAGTTCATAGGTGCTACCATTCATATCAGTAATGAAGGAAATTGTCAGTTCACAACTGCCAATAGGTCCCAATCTCACCACCACACCCCTATCCCACCAAAACTCTGTGATTAGGTGGGAGAATTCAAATTATTTATATATATATATATAATATATATATATATATATATATATATATATATATATATATATATATATATATATATATATATATATATATATATATATATACGAATCAAATAAAATAAACCACAGGCCGTTCCTAAGCACAGATATTGTAAAAACAAAAGAGGAAAAAAAAAGACTGATGGCCTGGCTGAAAATGAATCATTTCATCACATCAAAATTATAAATACATAATGGTTAACTACTTAAATAAGCCTGCACACTCGGTTAACTATCATGGTCATATCATTGGTATACTGGTAATTCCAAATATGGGTTTATACGTTGTCATGACTCCAATTAAGACTCCGATTGCATGAATAAAAGTATCCGGCCACTGTTTGTGGAAGTACGGTATGCAGTTCACAGAAAACCTCTGCCAGTCACGTCCATTCCCACACTTCCTTCTTACATAAATGTTGAAAAAGAAGAAAATCAAGAAAAAAAAGTTGTTCAGCTTTCATTGTGAAACAACCCAAGGACATCAATACCTGTATTTCCTTGTGAATTCGCATCAAGTGACTACGGATCTTCTGATACACGGACCGGCTCGACAGACACACTCACGTCTAGGAGAGTATCGTCAATGAGGTCCTGATCATTTCCCGTCAGCGACAACTCCTTCAGACCTTCACTGAGGTTTTCCTCCTACTCGAAATGCCCATCAGTCTCTGCCTCCAAATTGCCAGCATCTTCTGTCTTCAACTGAATCTAAAGCGGCGCTCACGGCCGCCTCTGTGTCATCTGGAGATCCTACAGCTGCCGCTGCATATGCACCCTTGTCTCCCATGATGGGTGTTTGAAGGGAGACAGTGGATTGTGTGGAGGAGAAATCTGTGTTGAGGTCAACGGAAGGAGATAAGAATGTCTCTTGAACCGGGGCTGCCTCGAAATCCACCTCCCCGCGTGCCACTGATATTGGTGTAGGAGCGCATACACACTCTTCATTGGGCAGGCATGGGGTCTTAGTGGCTTCTTGTCCCAACACCATGTCTCCCTCCTCTGCCGGCACAGTTTGCTGAACCGGCATCACATCAGAAGCTCCCAACTCTGTCGTCTTTTGATCCTCAACGGGTTCTTGACATGGGCCTGCTGTGCTGAATGGTGACTCATGTTTCCGGATGATCTTGTTTCCCATGGTGAACCTGTCATTAGGAAATGATAGTGTCATTTTAAATGCATCCGGATGAGCGAATACAGTACAATCAACGTTGAGTCTTTTGACCCGCAAAATATATAAATGCTGTGAACATGCACCTACCTATTCACTATTCCCTGCGCCAATAGTGGATAAAACGGTGACACACTTGTTCAATGCCAGGTTCTCGTTTAAAAAAACATAAATCCATAAAATCGTCAGAGATAAATCATTTCAAAACATGGTCAACCTTTAATCTGAATCGAGCAGTCACATCTGTCATTTTCATAATAATAATAATAATAATAATAATAATAATAATAATAATAATAATACATTTCATTCATACGCGCCTTTCGAAACTCTCAAGGACATTTTACAGTCACAGGATAAGTTTTCTGTGGGTGAGCAGCGGCAGCCCCACGCGCCAGCGTTCACTCAACCCGGAAATAAATACCCGTCGATAGAAACCTAGCTAGCCAGCTAGTAGATCGCTAATCGATAGCCAACAGATAGCTTGCTAGATAGCTAGCCACCTAGATAGTTATATAGCTAATAGCTAGCGGGCTAGATAGTGAGCTAATACACTGATTGTCACTATTAAATACACAGATAGAAAGCTAGCTAGCCAGCTAGTAGATAACTAATAGATAGCCAACAGATACCTAGCTAGATAGCTAGCCACTTAGATAGCTATAAAACTAAAAGATAGCTAGGTAGATAGCTAGTTAGCTCATTCACTGAATGTCACTAATTAAATTAAACATAATAATAGTAATAATAATAACAATAATAATAATACATTTGATTTATAAGCGCCTTTAAAAACTCTCAAGGACATTTTTGGTTGTTAGGACCGGTTTAGTTGATGCCGATAAATTGTAATTCCTTCAATCTAACACCAACATTTTAGTCTACTCAGAGTATGCATTCCACAAAATAAAACCACAGTAATCACCCTAACAGTTACTCAGTTACGACACAAGTGTCACGTTCCGGCGGCGACAGTGGCAGCTGGCGAGCAGGAACGTGTGGTATAGGCGGTGGATCGTAGAGCAGGACAGAGGCGTGGGTACCGGCAAAGGATTTATTAACATAAAGCGCGGGTCCGAAAATACGCGGACCCGGTAAAAACTCGTGAAACAAACTCAAAATGACAACTGACAATGTTAGTGGGTGAGTGGCGGCAATCCACCCAACCACACTAACCAAGAAAATAAAGTGGCACACGGGGGTGCAAAACAACCTACGACGCGGTGCAAACAACAAACGCGTTCGTGGCTAAAATCATTCCTCGGGCGAAGCAAATAATGTACTGGTAACAAGTTCCACGTACTAGCTTGGCATAAGGCGAAGTATCTTCCGACGCTGGGTGGATGCCAGCGTCGGGTTTAAATGTCCACAGTTAATGAGGAGGGAATTGACAGCAGCTGGCGAGCGGCGGGAACGGAGGCCCCGCCCCGCTGTCAACTGGCTCATGACAGTACCCCCCCCTCAACGGACGCCTCCTGGCGGCCCACCTGGTTTCGACGGGTGAGCCTCGTGGAAGTCTCTCAGGAGCGACGGGTCCAGAATCCAGGTTCGCGGAACCCATTGACGGTCCTCCGGTCCGTAACCCTCCCAGTCGACCAGGTACTGGATGCCCTTTCCCCTGCGGCGTGAATCCAGGATCTCCCGCACTGCGTATGCCGGTCCTCCATCCACCATCCGCGGGGGGGGGGGTTGGGCAAGAGGGGGGGCCAAGGGGCTGGACTCCACCGGTTTGATGAGAGATACATGGAAAACCGGGTGGATCTTCATGGAGGCGGGCAGCCGAAGTCGGACCGCGACCGGGTTAATGATGGCCTCCACAGTGAAGGGGCCCGCGAAACGCGGACCCAATTTGGGGGTTGTCCCGGCCAGCCGTAGGTCCCTTGTGGACAACCAGACCTTCTGGCCCACCTGGTAGGCTGGCGCGGAACGGCGACGGCGATCCGCGACCCTTTGGTTCCGGACTGCCGTACGTGATAGGGCTGCCCTGGTCTCCCTCCATACCCGATGGGCCCGCCGAAGATGGTGTTGTATCGACGGGACCTCCACCTCCCCTTCCTGTGTGGGAAAGAGCGGCGGCTGGTAGCCATAAGCCGACATAAACGGTGACCGACCTGTGGCTGAGGAGACCAGGGTGTTGTGGGCATATTCCACCCACGGGAGATGGATGGACCAGGCAGAGGGACGATGAAGGCATACGCAGCGCAGGGCCGCCTCCAGGTCCTGGTTCTTCCGCTCGGTCTGGCCGTTGGACTGTGGATGGTAACCGGAGGACAGGCTGGCCGACGCCCCCATGGACCTGCAGAAACGCTTCCAGACCCGGGATACGAACTGGGGCCCTCGGTCCGACACGATGTCAGTGGGGATCCCGTGGAGACGGACGACGTGTTTGACCAATAGTGTCGCCGTCTCAATGGCGGACGGTAACTTGGTCAACGGCACGAAGTGTGCCGACTTAGAAAACCGGTCCACTATTGTGAGAATGACCGTCTTACCACGGGATGGGGGGAGGCCGGTGATAAAATCCACTGATATGTGGGACCAAGGGCGCGGGGGAACAGGTAGGGGGCGGAGCAGTCCTGCCGGAGGCTGATGGGAGACCTTGCCACAGGCGCACTCCGGGCAGGCCTTAACAAAGTCCGCCACGTCGTCGCGGAGCCGCGGCCACCAGAATCGCTGGGAGACGAGGTGCTCGGTGCGGCTCACCCCTGGGTGACACGCCACCTTGGATGCGTGCCCCCACTGGAGCACCTCCGAGCGCAGCGACTGGGGAACGAACAGTCTGCCTGTGGGACACTTATCGGGAGTCGGGGTACCTTTTAATGATTCCATGACCCTCCGTTCGACCTCCCACTGGAGCGCCCCCATGATCTGGCGGCCGGGCAGGATGGGTTCCGCAAGGTCTTCCTTGTCTGCTGGCTCGTGGATCCGCGAGAGGGCGTCGGGCTTGGTGTTCTTTGTTCCTGGACAGTAGGTTAGGGTGAAGGAGAAGCGTGTTAAGAAGAGCGCCCACCGTGCCTGGCGTGCGTTCAGCCTCTTGGCGGCCCGGATGACCGCCAAGTTCTTATGGTCCGTAAGCACGGTGAACGGCTCCTTCGCCCCTTCGAGCCAGTGCCTCCACTCCTGAAGAGCCAATACGACGGCGAGCAGCTCCCTGTTGCCCACGTCGTAGTTGGCTTCGGCGGAGCTGAGGCGGCGGGAGAAGAAGGCGCAGGGGTGGAGCTGCTGGTCGACTGAGGAGCGTTGGGAGAGTACTGCCCCAACGCCTGAGTCCGAGGCGTCTACCTCCACAATGAACGCGCCGTTGGGGTCTGGATGGCGGAGAACTGGGGGGTGAGAGAAAGCCTCTCTCAGCAGCCGGAACGCGGCGTCCGCTTCTCTCGTCCACCTGAACGGGGTCTTAGTGGAGGTGAGTTGGGTGAGAGGGAGGGCTTTCCGGCTGTAGTCCCGGATGAAGCGGCGGTAGAAGTTGGCGAACCCCAGGAAGCGTTGTAACTGCTTGCGAGAGGTGGGTGTGGGCCATTCTACTACCGCTTCGGTCTTGGCTGGGTCAGCCCGGATCTGCCCCCGCTCCACGATGAAGCCCAGGAAGGATAAGGAGGAGGTGTGGAATTCACACTTCTCGGCTTTGACGTATAGTCGATTCTGCAGCAGCCGCTGCAGAACTAGCCGGACGTGCTGGCGATGTGCCTCAAGGGACTCAGAAAAAATTAAAATGTCGTCCAAATACACAAAACAGAAAATATTCAGAAAATCCCTCAAGACATCATTAATAAGGTTCTGGAACACAGCGGGTGCATTGGTGAGACCAAACGGCATCACCAAGTACTCGAAGTGTCCCAGAGGTGTCTTAAATGCGGTCTTCCATTCATCCCCCTCTTTGACCCGAACAAGATGATAAGCGCTCCGGAGGTCCAGTCTAGTGAAGATGGTCGCGGCCTGGAGGGACGCGAAGGCGGAGTCAATCAGTGGGAGCGGGTATTTGTTCTTTATAGTTATTTCGTTGAGTCCCCGATAGTCCACGCACGGACGCAACGATTTATCCTTTTTAGTGATAAAAAAGAACCCCGCTCCCAGAGGTGACCTTGATGGCCGAATGAGCCCGGCCGCGAGCGAAGAGTCAATGTAGTCCCGGAGAGCCTGTTGTTCGGGTTGGGAAACGTTGTACAGACGAGAACTGGGAAACGGAGCGTTGGGCTGAATGTCAATGGCGCAATCATAGGGACGGTGCGGTGGTAACGACAGGGCGCGGTCCTTGCTGAACGCCTGTCGTAAGTCGTGGTAACAGGGCGGCACCCCCTCTAGGCTAATCTCCTCCCTAGGGTAGCTGTGAGATGGTGCCGGCCCACCCGCGGCCGACCGGAGGCAGTGAGCGTAGCAGAGGGGGCTCCACCCCTGAATGGTAGGTCCGTCCCACGAAATGGCCGGATTGTGGGTCCCCAGCCAAGGTAACCCGAGCACGATGGGAACCGAGCGTGAACGCATCACGAAAAACCGCCGGTTTTCCACGTGATTGCCCGAGAGTACGAGTCGAAGCGGCACGGTTTCTTGCGTAACCTCGGCGAGTAACCGACCGTCGAGATCGAGTATGCTCCGACTCGCCCCCAGCTGAGCAACCCGACACCCCAACGCCGACACGACGCGCGGGTCTATAAAACAGCCGTCGGCCCCCGAGTCCACTAAGGCCCGAACGGACATTGTCCTGGTGGGACCGTGTATAACGGCATCCAGCTCCAGTCTCCGCGACGTGAACCCCCCCGCGGACCTTAAGGGAACCCGTTGCTTGTGTGGACGGGGTAACTTACAGTCACTGGGGGTCTTTCCGGGAAGCCCCCAACTGGGACAGTCCGGGGCTCGATGACCCAACTTGCCGCAGAGCTGGCATGCCGGGCCGGTGTTGCGTCGCTCCGGCGCCCGCTCAACGGCCCTTTCGACCCCCATCTCCATCGGCTCCACGGCCGCGTGCCCCCCACGCGGAAAGGTCCGGGCACCCCCTCGGGTCCCTGCTGGCGGCTCGAGATTAGCCTGGGCAGCCCGCTCCCGGGCCCTGTCTCGCATCCGGTTGTCCAGCTGCAGCGTGAGGGAGATCAGCTCGCGAAGGCTGGAGCACTCGTCGCGGGTAGCCAGCTCGTCTTTCAACGCCGCGCTGAGCCCGCGCCGAAACATCCCTCGCAGCGCACGGTCGCCGTACCCGCTGGCGGCAGCCAGGACGCGGAAGGCGACGGAATACTCCGCCGCCGATCGGCTACCCTGCTGGCAGATCCACAGCTGGGACTCCGCTGCCTGCCCACTCACCGGGAGATGGAAAACCTGCCGTAACTCGGCGACGAAGTCCGGGAAGGAGGCTCGGAGCTCCGGCCGAGATTCCCAGACGGCCAACGCCCAAGCGGCTGCGGGTCCGGCAAGCAGGCTGGTGACGTAAGCCACTTTGGCCGCGTCCGTGGTGTATACGGAGGGTTGCTGGTCGAAAACTATGGAGCACTGCAGCAGGAATTGCGCGCAGCGCCCGGGCTCCCCTCCGTAACGGGCGGGATGTGGGATGTTGGGTTCGCGGCTCAAAGTTTGGGGAGGAACGGCCCCCGCGACGAAGGCGCCGCTGGCCTCAAGTCTATCTACCCGTTGGGCTAACCGGGTGATGTCGCGGCGGATCTCCGCGATGGCGGGCACCACTTGGCCGAGCTGCTCCGCCTGCTGAGCGAGGACGGAGAAGATTCGGTTACTGTCCGCAGGATCCATGTTGGTCGGAAGATTCTGTCACGTTCCGGCGGCGACAGTGGCAGCTGGCGAGCAGGAACGTGTGGTATAGGCGGTGGATCGTAGAGCAGGACAGAGGCGTGGGTACCGGCAAAGGATTTATTAACATAAAGCGCGGGTCCGAAAATACGCGGACCCGGTAAAAACTCGTGAAACAAACTCAAAATGACAACTGACAATGTTAGTGGGTGAGTGGCGGCAATCCACCCAACCACACTAACCAAGAAAATAAAGTGGCACACGGGGGTGCAAAACAACCTACGACGCGGTGCAAACAACAAACGCGTTCGTGGCTAAAATCATTCCTCGGGCGAAGCAAATAATGTACTGGTAACAAGTTCCACGTACTAGCTTGGCATAAGGCGAAGTATCTTCCGACGCTGGGTGGATGCCAGCGTCGGGTTTAAATGTCCACAGTTAATGAGGAGGGAATTGACAGCAGCTGGCGAGCGGCGGGAACGGAGGCCCCGCCCCGCTGTCAACTGGCTCATGACAACAAGGGAGTATACGCCACACCAGATAGGAGTTTTTGGTACATGATTAACGATAGAAAAGGGGGTTGGGAAACACTAGTGGCAGATCCTCAGGGTTATGATTGGTCATCATATACTACAACCAAATATGCTAAACATCAAAGGCCACTCATATCACTAATAGAGAAAAACAATGGCAGAACCTTAATTTTAACCGTAGATCTGAAGTCAGGACAGCTCTTAAACCCAGATCCGCCCCAAACTACTTCGTGTGTGTGGCTAGGATGCACCTGTTGGGAATTTCTGTTGTGCCAATGGAGAACAGGGTATGATACATGTTACCCAATCCAGTTGTGCCAGACTTACTCAGTACAATTAAAGAAACCAGAATTAACTAAGGCAACAATTACAGCAGGAGTTAAAGTAACAGTGCTTCAAACTACTGATGATTGGTTCCATGTTTTTACTGGCGTTTCTGGCCAAAACAACAACTGGCTACTCATGGCGGAACAGGCTGCAAACACTACTGACCGAGACTGTGTGGTTTGCATGGGATCAAGACCACTACTGCAAATAGTTCCCTCTGTGTTGAATAAAAGTTGTCTTTTACAGGTTATGACCAAGGCCAACCCCACGGAAAGTTGTGCCATATTTGATAAAGCATTCCCCCTTACAGGTCCAGAGAAGAAGAAACCACTGTTTTCTAACAAAGTTGCAATGGGAAATTTCACGTGTATCAACAGGATTGGAACTGGTACAATATTGGGTTCATTGAATGCTTCTCAGTGTTTTGAAATTGAAATTGTTGATGAACATTTTACACCCTTATCACGAAGTGACAGATGGTGGTGGTGTGGTGAAAACGCCATCTATGATAAGTTACCATTCAATACCACAGGTTATTTGTGTTTCAGTCACCATAAGTTAGGCTGTTTATTTTTATTTTATTTTTTAGTGTTAATCAAGTTTAGATGTGATGTGTCATGTGAAAGTTTATTTTTGACAATTTTATTGGCAGATAAGGATTTTATTTTGGTATTATTTTAATTATTAAAGGGGGAGTTATCATGTAATAAGAGTTAGAATGATATAGAAAATAATTGAGAGCTTTCTGATGACTATGCTTCCATTCACAGCAGAGGATACACATGCGCTATCGTCGATGGTAGAGAAAGGGCTTCTCCTTTACCGACATGGCACTTCCCTGTGAGTTTGAGGTTCCACCAACATTGGTGCATTTGGAGTTCCTCGTGGCGTACCAGATGAGTATGAATTGCTTAACCAGATTGCTGCACTGTCCAGGAGCATGCAAATTATACTGAAGGAGCCTATTGGGCAATTGGAAGCAAAACGAGTGACAGTCACATCTCTGATGGCGTTCTGGGACTGCTTGGCGGTCGATGTGCTCTTGGTTGAGGCCAATGGAGCGTGTGCGATGTTTGGTGAACAGTGACGTTCAACCTCGCCCGGAGGGCTCCGCTCACTGAACTGGATGGATCATTCCAGCGTGAACCCGCCCTTGTCGTCAGAATTGTGGAGGAAGACCTTTGTCACGTACAAATTTAGTGTCTGTCTTAATTTCGCTTACATTTTATTTTTCAGCTCTCTGGACATTGTGTGGGGGTTGCTGCATTCCCTGTATCCAAGTTCTGCTTGTCCAATTTATTACTACTGTTGTGCCCACGATGTTTAAAGTGAATGGGGTGTACCCCCTGCTGTTACGAAGGAAGCGTGATTCAGATTTAGGAAACAGCTCAGCTCACTGACACATGGTTTCACTTCAATACCAAAATGTCGCTGATAATTTTGAACAATGTTCTCCTGATTTTAATTTTAATTTGGTGATAACATCCTTCGTTCAACACCCTGAGTGTAACTACGTTTGCAAATACAACATAACTCCTCTGAGTAAGATTCAACAGGAAAAATGTATGTGACGGACAATTTGATTCAACACATATCTGCCTTGGGGTCAGCGATCCCACAACATGATGACAACGAAAACAGTGTCAATGTTAATAAAGATGATGTTGACTATGACAACGAAATATCTTTGAACATTTCTGATCTTTTCCCAGATCCAGGCAATTATGAGTGACAACTTTTCCTCTAGGTGTAACTTTTCTTATGTGTTTATGATTTTATGATCAAAAATCCTTGTGAAGTGATCAATAAATGATGATCTATAATAAGTAAATTGGATAAACAGGGGGGAATGTTGGAGTAAAATTGTATATCATGTCGTCACATTATATTCGTAAATTAGTTTGCTTAGTATTATCCAAGTTACTTGCACACGCACATATCTTTTTATTTTTATCTCTAGCCATGCTGACTCTCAATAACAGAATGTCTCCTTGAACAGTCTCCTGCTTATCTCAAAATATGCTTGTGTTTTGCGCCAGTCTCAACCGGTGTGTTCCCCCTCCCTTTAGACGGTTGAGACCTTGTAACCAGGCACTCCCAAACTTTCAATAAAAGCAAAGGGACCAGAGATTGTTTTCGGAGTGGGTCGGATGAATGTTACGGAACAGTCTCTGAACACTCTCCTTGCAAGTCCATCTCACGTCTTTATGTTTTTCTTTCACAATTGGTGAAAATGTTTTGGATTTGACCCTAACACTAACTCAAAATGTCAACGAACAGTTACAAACACACGACACCATTTTGTGCCACTCGGTGGCAATAATATTCTTCACACCGTACCTTGAAGCAGATCGTTAAAGATTTCCCTCTAGAGCACATGTAAAACCAATACTTTTAATTTATACAGTAAAGTCTCGTTATATCGATATTCAAGGGAGCCCGAAAAATATCGATATAACCGGGACTATCGATATATCCGATCCTGCGCCGAACTGCATTAAACAAAAGCCGCCAAAAGAGGGCAGCCAAGCGCCATATAAGAAACGGAGCTGGCCATTAGCTCCCTTTTTTTTGGGGTGAGAGGTGTTCCCCCAATGTTGCCTCAAAATGGCACATATAATTCTTTAATGATTGTAAACATGTATGCTTTAATCTTCAGAACTACAGTGTATTTGAAACATATTCATAACTGGATGTGTAACAAGAAAGCATATTATCCGAATCTGAAGCCATTGTTTGGATTCACAAGCAATGCAAGACGTCTTGGCGTGAAGTCATTTTTATTTGCATTTGAATAAAAAGTGACATCGGCTGTCCTTTAATACACAGTATGGAATGTTAATAATTTTCAAAATCATCGTGCTTCAGCAGACAAAACAAGAAACATTGTTGCAAAAAACGATTGCATTCATATACAGTACAGTGGGCATGTACATAACACAACAGGGAAACTGCAACGCTTACATCTTACTGTATTATGTATACAATTTAAAAAAGTCATCAATCTTCTTCTGCTTCCCATTTTTACCTTTTAACACAAACACTTCAATCTCGTCTGCTACACACGAGCTAGCGTCTGAAAATGAAAATGGCTCTGCTTCACGGGTGCTGGGCACGTAACCAAGTCACCTGACCAAGTCGAGCAATGGCGCGACTGATGGCGTGACACGTAACCAAGACACGTGACCAAGTTGACCAACGGCGCGACCGATGGCGTGTCACGTGACAAAGTCACACGGCCAAGTCGACCAATAGCGCGACCGATGGCGGCTCATGTGACCAAGTCGACCAATGGCGCGACCGATGGCGGCTCACGTAACAAGACACGTGACCAAGTTGACCAATGGCGCGACGGATATATCGATATAAACAACAAAAATGGCCGGCGGGGGATGAAAAGGAGCACCGTAAAACCGGATTATCGTAATAACCGAGTAGCGTACTAAACGGTACTAATTATACATAAAAAGACTAGAAATGTGCAAGGGAAATGAAAATGGCATCGTAATAAGCGGTACTATCGATATAACTGATATCGATATAACAAGACTTTACTGTATTTTTAATTGATGACATAAAATCACAATCATCTTTCTTGCCAAGTATGTAGAACACACAAAGAATGTGTCTCCGGTAGAACATGCTGCACTCGTATCATCATAAGAAAAATGGAGGCACTCTACAGTTTTATTTGGGTTATTATTTAGAGAGTTAATGGCTTGGGGGAAGAAGCTGTTTAAACGTCTGCTGGATTTGATGCGCATGGATCGGTAGCGCCTGCCTGATGGGAGTAGCTGGAAAAGGTGGTGGGCAAGGTGCGGAGGGTCCAGTAGGATTTTGCGCACCCTTGTTTGGACGAGGGAGCGTGTGACCGAGGCTGCCATTCGCGACGCCATCTTGGGGGAAAAAAAATTTCAAACATCATGCCATCTTTTTAAATACTTTCGTGCCAAATTACACTCAGATGACAGATGATCCAATTATCAGTTTGCAGGTAATCTGGTGCATGAAAGCGTTAATCAGCGTGCAAAAGAAGGCATTCAATATCCCAGGGGTCGGGAACCTATGGCTCACGAGCCATATATGGCTCTTTTGATGATTGCATATGGCTCGCCGATAAAACTACTGTGGTACCTCGGTTCTCGACCATAATTCGTTACAGGACCCTGTTCGAAAAGCGATTTTGTCGAACACCGAAACCACCTCTTTGCTCCTGTCACTTGCGAGTTGACAGCGGGGGCGGGGGGTGGGGGGGGCTGCCTCTCCCGGCCGTTCTCCACCTGCTGTCATTCACTAATCGCGGACACGCGGCATTTATAAGGTTCGCGATCACCTCGCCAATGCCGGATGATTGACTCAACTGGCCACCGTGCCTGGACTCTTCCTTCGATGCGCGAGTGTAAAGAGTTTGATGGTTCTCTTTATTTGTAAGTAGGTTCGTTGTCAGATCTCCCAGGCAGGTGACGCGCAGAGCTTGATCGTGGCGTGGAGTCGAGCAAGTCGAGCCGTGATGTCCGTCTGACGCCCGGCGCGAGCCGGGCGCCTGAGTGGGTCCGTGCAAGTCTCTTTGGGTCTGTGAGTCCGAGATGATTCTGCCCCGTGGTTAGCCCAATCTCTCTGTCCCGCGACAGCTTCTTTTATACAATTTGCAAGCGTGTGCTATGCGTCAGGGTGATACGCACATCAAGGAGATCAAGGAATTGAAAGACATGAAAGTGTTGAAAGGCGCACTTCAAAATCATACACTCGTGTGACGCAACAGGGCTCCCCTCCTGGATCCGAAGTCGGTGAAAACGATGAAGGAAAAAGAAATACAAACAAAAGTAATTCTGCGACATGGTGAGGCCAGGCAAGATGACGGTCACCGGGCATGGCAGGCGTCGGTGGGGTGGTTTCCGAGGAGGTTTCGTGGTGCCTGAAGTCGTTGTACGGGAGCACGGCAAAGAGTGCCCTACGATTGCCAGTTTGAGTCGATCGATGGAAACTTTCCTCGCGGCCGTCGAGTCGATGCCGGAAGGTCTTCTCACCGTGAGTTGTTCGGCTGGGATCGGTCAAATCGGAGAATCGATGAGGGATTGTGAGGACGAAGGTGCGTGGGGTTGGCCATGCTGCCGGGCTCGGACAGGCCGGGTCATCGCCGACGGTGGCGTTGATCGCGCTGCCATGGCGCTCTGCAGGACGCTGAGGAAGAACGCTGACGTCGGCGGCCGTGTCGGCCATGAAGCGTCTTCCCGAAGTCCGATCGTGGACATAAGCGATGTCCGACGATGTCCGATCGTGGACATATATGATGTCCGATCGTGAACATAAGCGATGTCCGACGATGTGCGATCGTGGACATATACGATGCAGCTAGTTGCAGAGTCGGCAGGCGAATTGGACGATGTCGGCCATCAGGGTGCGGCAGGTTTCACGGTGGGGTCGGGGCGCCCACGGGTGGTGGCGGCCCATCGGGAGCTCGCCAGGCGAATTGGACGATGTCGGCCATCAGGGTGCGGCAGGTTTCACGGTGGGGTCGGGGCGCCCACGGGTGGTGGCGGTCCATCGGGAGCTCGGCTTGAGGGGTCTTGCTGTGAAGATGCCGGATTCACGGGCGGCTGGGAAATCTGGGTGTTTCCATTTGGAGAGTTGATTGGGCTGAGGAGGAGGGAAAAAATGCTCCTGGCTAGCTCGCCAATAAAGAGTTTGATGGTTCTCTTTATTTGTAAGTAGGTTCGTTGTCAGATCACCCAGGCAGGTGACGCGCAGAGCTTGATCGTGGCGTGGAGTCGAGCAAGTCGAGCCGTGATGTCCGTCCGACGCCCGGCGCGAGCCGGGCGCCTGAGCGGGTCCGTGCAAGTCTCTTTGGGTCTGTGAGTCCGAGATGATTCTGCCCCGTGGTTCGCCCAATCTCTCTGTCCCGCGACAGCTTCTTTTATACAATTTGCAAGCGTTTGCTATGCGTCAGGGTGATACGCACATCAAGGAGATCAAGGAATTGAAAGACATGAAAGTGTTGAAAGGCGCACTTCAAAATCATACACTCGTGTGACGCAACAAGTGTATCCGGTCCGAGGTATTTTCCCCGCGTCCCGTAAATTTACGTCATCTTCCGGGATTGCGTAATTTTGCACCGTCGTGTGCCATTTGCTTTTTGGCGTAGTAAGCGGGTCGGATCACCCCCTGCCTTCTTACTCGCTGTGTTTTCTTTTATTTGTGAATAAACATCCTGCTTGGGTAGTACGTGTCTGCTTTGGGATCCTAAACTTCCACTACGTTCCGACGAGTCAGCTGCCGTCACTCTCGCTCGGAACGTGACAGCTACGGATGACGCGGCTACAGGATGTTCTTTTCTCTTCAAATATCTATCCAATGACACTTGCTCTCACGCCCACAGTCACATCACTAGATTTCACAGCCTCCTTATTCTTTAATATCCTACTGATCGTAGATTTCGCCATGCTGTATTCCCTCGTCAGATCACTCGCACACCTCCTTCATATTTTGCGATTATTTCTTTCTTAAATGCAATAGTTGTACGCACTACTTTTCTTTTGTCACTTTAAGCAGCACTTACTTTCTTTGGAGGCATGATTAGGGGCTAAAACTCTTCGTACACGTATATTAAACGCTAGAGCAAAATGCTTATGCATCTGAGGTCTTTGACAAAGTTGCAGAAAAGTACTCTCAGGTCATAAACAGAGTTGGGCAAGAGTTTGAGAACAGGTTTTGTGACCTCAATCAGCTTGAGCCATGTGTGTCGTTCATTTCTAATCCTTTCATGAACGTGGACATATCATGTGTTGCTGAACAGTTAAGTGCAATGTTCAGCCTGGATGCCGAACAGCTAGAGATGGAAATTGTAACACTGCAAAATGACCTCCCCCTCAAAGCCCATCAGACTGCACCAACTTTTTGGTGCTTTATTGACACAGAAAAGTACAGTGGTGTATGCACAGCAGCTATGAAGGTTGCAAGCCTGTTTGGTTCAACTTATCTTTGTGAATCAGCCTTTTCTGACATGAATTTCATCAAGAACAAACACAGAACACGGCTCACTGATGCACATCTACAAGACTCACTCAGAGTTGCAGTGTCAAGTTACACACCAGAGTACAACACACTGGTGAAAAGCATGCAATGCCAGGCTTCCCACTAACTGACAAAGAAACAGATAACAGATTTGGTGTCCAGTTCAAAGTGTGATATAAATTATTTAAAAATCTGACTGTTAATTATTTACTTCTTGTATTTTTGTATTTAATTGATTCATAGAAACACTGGATATGATGTTTTCATACAAAGTGCTATGGACTTTGCATGCCAGGGGCGTCCTTCCCAATGTAGTGCATGATTTGTCAAAAAATGTAAGTGGTTAGTTAAAATGAGACTTTTTCTTTTCCTACAAAAGTGATCATTTGAAAAATTTTCGCTTAAAGAAAATATAAAATAAAGTGTTGCATATTGATTTTAATCTCTTTATATATTTATTGTGAGAAATCATTTAACATGATCAGTTTCTTCACATAGAGAAATATCACTAATTATTAATAATAACATAGATTTGAAGGTAAATTGAGCAAATTGGCTCTATTTGGCTTTATTTCTGGCAATTTATTTAAGTATGTATCAAACTGGTAGCCCTTCGCATTAATAATTCCCAAGAAGTAGCTCTTGGTTTCAAAAAGGTTGGTGACCCCTGTCCTACGACTTATATACGCCTCATATGCGAAGTAATATTGAGCCACAACAGGTCTCGCAACTACTGTCACCGACTCACTTTCCCCCTGTAGAAGAAGTTGTGCCTAACCACAGCCTCCAATGTAGTGCCTTACAATATGGTGCAACTTATATTCGGAAAACGTTTCTATATTTTTATATTATATTAGGATTTTTTTTTTTTCATTCATTGAATGTTCGCTTTATAGTCTGGTGCGCCTTAGATATGGAAAAAGTGTGAAAATACACCATTCGTTGGGGGTGTGGTTGCTTGTTCTGTAGCCACAAGGGGACACAAGCCAGTGTCTTATTGTGCTGGTCCGAAGCCCGGATAAATACAGAGGGTTGTGTCAGGAATGGCATCCGACGTAAAAGCTTGGCCAAAACAAATATGCCAATCAAACCTCTGAAGACGGAGGACACTGATTTGCTGTGGCGACTCCTTGAAGGGGAAAAGACGAAAGGAAAAAAAGAAGATTGGGGGTGTACCTGATACTCCAATGGACCTTATATACCGGAAATTACTGTAGTTGTGGGAAGAAGGAAGCCAACATCATATCAGGAAACACATTTTCATAGCATAAAATTTGAGCCAAAGCAAATAAGCTAGTTGCAAAAACATGAACAAACAGAAATAGGCACGGCCCTGAATGATCAAGAAGCCCCATGACAATGTGCCAGCTTCCTTCTTTGCTGATGAACATCTGGTAGTTGAATGGAAATGCTGTCTTTGGTCCAAAAATGAACAGTTATTGAATTTATGTTCGGAATGTGGTGATTTTTATCTTTCGGAGGGTGACCCAAAAAGATGTGTCCTACTGAGTCCCTCACTGCAGCAATTTTTTTCTCCCGAAAGAGGAGTGTTTGGAAGTGATTGACAACTCTGTCAGACGAGTACAGGTTTGCTTGCAACGAAATGGTGGACATTTGAAACACATCTTGGGAAAGTTATAAATTGACTAAAAATGACAGAAATAGCTAAAACTCTAAACTGAATAATATGTGGTTTTAATTTGAAATAAATAGCTTTTTAATTAAAGCCACAATTGAAATTTTCATAGGTACGCATCATTTTGGGTCACCCTGAACATCGTAAATAGGGCAGCCACTTTATGTAGATTAAATAAAGTTAAATATCAAATATGCTTTAGACTCTATTTTTATACTCTGCACTATGTACAGTTCTTTTTATGAAACATTTTTGTGAAGTTGTACATTTCAGGATTTTTTTTCAGGTCTTTTTTTTTGTACATGCAAAACCTGCCCACACACCCATTTCAATTTTTTTGCTGGTGTAGATTGCAAATTTCCCCCACTGTGGCACTATTAGAGGCTTTCTGATTCCACAAAATTCATAAATGTCAGTGAAATAAATCTTAAAATAATACATTTCCGTCAAAACTATAAATGAAAACTATTTTAAGAAAGTCATTCGTTCTCGGACACGATCAGTCCTGCTCCCTGCCCCGCCCCCTTCTTAAAACTTTACAAAAAAAGATACAGTACTCCGTCTGTGTAACCTCTCAGTCGTACAGGAGTGGTCCATCGGTGAAAAAGTTTCTTCAGCCGTCATCTGTACTTGTTTGAAGGTGTCTGATGTTTCGCTTCTTATCCAAGAAACTTTGTCAGCAAACTAAAGTCTTACTGGTAGTTTAGGCCCAACTGTGCAGACATGTCGTGCCGGACTCTGCTATGATAGGTCCCTGCTCTCAGGTTGGGGGGAGCAGAGGACTACTCCCTGCAGCTGCTCCACTGATAGTTCCTATCGTACTGACTAACGATTGGCCTGATTGCCCCACTTCGAACGGTATCACCTCATCAGTATTACTAACCCTATGTTGCCCAAGCAGGCTATTGTATGAACGATCCAAATTGAACCTCACCCCACCAATCATAGCAGAGTCCGGCACCGCCATGTCTGGACAGTAGGGATATATATACAGTAAAGTCTCGTTATATCGATATCGGATATATCGATAGTCCCGGTTATATTGATACTATTTCTATGCACGCACGGAGAAAATTACATGCAAACAGGGTCGGATATATCGATAGTCCCGGTTATATCGATATTTTTTCGGACTCCCTTGAATATCGATATAACGAGACTTTACTGTATACATAGGGCCTAAACTACCAGTAAGACTTTAGTTTGCTGACGAAGTTTCTTGGATAAGAGGCGAAATGTCCGACATCTTCAAAGAAGTACAGATGACGGCTGAAGAAAACTTTTCACCGATACAGTACTCCGCAAATTAAAAACTCATACTAATCCACTCCGAGTTGTGATGACATTAAGAGTTTTGAGACATCTAAACCATTCGTGTAACCCACTTCGATAGAAGCTGGCTGGCTGACGACCGATGAATGCAAGCAATTTGGGTTGTTTCTGGTCGCGAGTACGCGCCCAACATGTCTTCAAAATCTAATCACGGGAGTGTGCCTGGCCCCTTTTCAGGTTAACGCGCGCACTCTCACGGTCCCGTTGAAGTCCAATCGAAAGGTTATATTTACACAAATTTCAAAGCTCTCTTGAACATATTTGTTTGAAATTTGATAAAAGTCGTTACGCAGCTGTCATTGAAGTACAGTTTGAAAGAAGTAAACAGCCGGCTGCTGATTGGCTAATTTACTGCGGAGACCTCACTGAATGACAGAAAATAATTAAAAACGAAGATTTGCGAAGAACAGTACAAGTTTTACTCGACTAAAACATATATGATACATAATATGATACATAGTTTTGTATCATTCAATTAAATGCATCTTCAAAAATGTTATAATGGTTCCTGTGTTTGCTATAACACAAGGACAAATGGCAAAATTTAATGGCAAAGAAAACAGTATTCACCCTCAGTTCTATCATCATGTAGAGTTCATGTTTTTTATATAAAGTGCAATAAGTGATCACGACATGTTTTTTTTCTTTTATTCATTCATTTTTATCTTTCCAAGGACTGTTCACAAATTACAATAAAAGTTACATTCATAAAAATGCATTCAATACTGATTTAGTGTTTTTTTTTCACGAGTACACCACAACAAATATAAAATAATTAAAAAACAATTGTTTATCAAATGTAATGTGTGTTGAGGGAATACAACACAAAAATAAAATTGTTTTCTCTGAATGCACTTTTATGTCTTCATGAAAAAACTATTAACTCACAAAAATTCAATAACTGAACATGTACATTAATTAAACACCCAAAGTAAAAAAAAAAATCCAAATCTGCTGAGTTCAGAAAAAAAGCTTTTGGCGAATATGGCAAATGGAGTGTTTTCTCACCTGTTTGAAGAAACTGGAGCTATTATCTCACTCCCTATGATACCTATGTTGATCTGATCATGCTCATGGGATGGGTGTAAACTCAGGTGTGTGCGTGTGTGTGTCCTGTCAGATGAAAAATATTTCTCGTACAAGGCGCATGGCATCATCACCACCTTGGTTTTCAGTCAAAGCCTGCTTCTGTCTTCTCCGTCTGCAATCTCATGACCTCTTTCTCCTTATGGATGATTCCATCAGAAGGCACAGTCTCCATGTCTGTCACATCTAACTCTGTTTCTGACATGTAGGTCTGTAGACATGCCGTCTTCCCCTCCTCGAAAGTGTCCAGATTATCTGCCTTTTTTATTGTGGAGGCCTTTTTTCCAGCTGCATACTCCAACTGAGAATCAACCTGTCGTGGAATGGAAGGTGTCCTTTTGCAAATTATCGTGATTTTGCAGAGTCAATGATGCTCAAATGTCAAACCTATTGGGCTGCTAACCACATGAAGAAGCTCACACTGTTTTGGAACCAATTTAGTGCATTCCTTTGATTTCCTGTGTCTTCAAAATGTATTTATTATTTCATTTTATAAAACAATGAGTAATTTATAGCAAGTCATTAGAAATTAGCAAAATCGTTTTTTCACTCACAGCTTAGTTTATTCAACGATCACATTTATGAATGAAATGATTACAATTTAAAAAATAAAATTACAACATATAGATTTTTATTTGTTTTTAATTTGTTAATCTGATTAAGTGCACTGTAAAGTTATGAAATAATCTGTTGATCAAACGCCCCTTTGTCGTTTATGGAGTTACCTATTTGTTTAATCATTTAAAAATACATTATCTTTAAAAACAGAATTAAAACGAGGCAGGATTTGTTTTTAAATGACATATTTTTTAAAATATTTTTTTCGAATCAACACGTCTGTGTAAGCTCTCAGTCGTACAGGAGTGGTCCATCGATGAGAAGGTTTCTTCAGCCGTCATCTGTACAAAAGTGAAGGTTTCGGACGTTTCGCCTCCTATCCAAGAGGCTTCGTCAGCGAACTAAAGTCTGACTGGTCGTATCGGCCCCATTTATATATCCCTAATGTCCAGCGCTGGTGGCGCCGGACACAGCTATGATAGGTCCCTACTCTCAGGTTGGGGGGGGGCGCGGGACCCCCCCCCTGTGGCCCCACTGATTGTTCCTACATTCCTGACTAACGATTGGCCTATTACACCCACTCCCCCCGGTATCACCTCATCAGCATAACGACCCTCATCAGCATTGCGAAAGTTGCCTAACCTGTTTTGCCTGAGCAGGCTATTGTATGAACGATCCAAATTGAACCTCACACCACCAGACCGGTTTAATGAAGGATTTTGTTGTTTTATAAGAATCGCCTCTTTCACCCCCCTTTCAAACCATCTATGTTCTTTCGCTAAGATTTTAACCTCATTGTCGTCAAATGAGTGGTTGCTAGCTTTTAGGTGCAAATGTACTGCCGATTGAGGCCCACTAGTATTATCCCTGCGATGTTGATAAAGTCTTTTTTTGAGAATTTGTTGAGTCTCCCCAATGTACTGCTCTTTACAATTTTCATTCTTACAATGTATGGAATAAACTACATTACTTTGTTTTTCATTTGGTAGCCTATCTTTTGGATGCACTAATTTTTGCCGTAACGTGTTTATCGGTTTGAAATAAGTAGGAATTTTATGTTGCCAAAGGACTCTTTGTAATTTTTCAGAAACTCCTGCAATGTACGGTACTGCTACTCCTCTCCTTTTAGAATCTTGAGAATTATTGGTTTCGTTCGCTATTCTTTCTTTCTGACATTTGTTGAATGACCACTGAGGGTACCCACAGTTAGTGAGTGCTCTCCTGATATGTTTTGACTCCTTTTCTCTACCTTCAGTGCTAGTTGGTATTAGTTTAGCCCTATGCTGGAGGGTTCTGATAACTCCTAGTTTATGTTGTAAAGGGTGGTTAGAGTCAAACAGTAGGGATATATAAATGGGGCCGATACGACCAGTCAGACTTTAGTTCGCTGACGAAGCCTCTTGGATAGGAGGCGAAACGTCCGAAACCTTCACTTTTGTACAGATGACGGCTGAAGAAACCTTCTTTTCGAATCAACATTTTAAACTCCTATGTGGGCCCTTTGATATAAAAAATGCTGCTCACGTGTTGACGTACGTCTGAACAAAAGAATCCATCATGGATGTATGGATGGGTGTGTGCGTGGGGGGATGGATTGATAGATCCATATAGATACCTAGATTGAAAAAAAGGAGAAACGGCGTCACCTGGTGGTCGGAAAAGGCAGTTAGATGCTTGTTGCCAAGACACGACTCTGCCACTTCCAGGAACTCTTTCTCGTTCATGCAGTAAAAAACAGCCCTAGAAAATCACAAACAGAAACAATTAAACAAAAAAATGACAGGAATTTGATACATAGTAAATTTTGTCTCTCTGACGTGACCTACCGCGCAGATTTCTTGTTCCTTATGGTCTTAAGTGTCATCTGTTTCCTACCCTCCTTTTTGGACATCCACAACGGCAAAGTGCGACTTCACTCCCACATGTTGTTGTCGCCGTTCCGTTTTGTTATTTTTGCAGCAACATTTTCTCTTTTAGGGCTTCGTCTTCTTATGTTTACATGACCATGGCCGACAGTTAGGGCGATCAAGGAAAGAAAAAAAACACACCAGGAGAAAGGAAATGACGCATTATGTGGAAATGTGGATAACGTCATTTCCATCGTACGATGCAACCATATTAGGATAGTGAATCAGCAACCCTATCTGAGGATGATCACGCCACAATAGTTTTATTTTATTTCTCCATTTTTACAAAGCTTTTGACACTTTGGAACACCATTTTATTTTTCAATCACTTAATAAGTTTGGTTTTGGGAACTACTTTACTCAGGCTGTTAAGACACTGTACACCAACTGCAACTCCTCAATACTGCTTAAATACGGTACGTCCCCTCGCTTCAACGTCTCCCGTGTCATCCGTCATATTTCTCCCTATTTATTCTTACTTTCAGCACAAATCTTATCACTGTTGGTCACTGAAAGCGAGGTCCAAGGTATTGAAGTAGCGGGCAGGCAGGTTGTGATTAGACAGGTGGCAGATGACACCACACTCTTCCTGAAAAATTCTGACCAAATTCCAAAGGCCATAGCTCTGGTTAAAGAGTTTTCCAAAGTGTCAGGTCTCTCGCTTAATATAAATAAATGTGAGTTGTTAGCTGTGAAATCATGTAATGAGTCTATGCTATACAACACACCTGTAAAAAAAATCAAGTGACGTACCTAGGTGTTGTCATAGCCAAAGAAGACGAAGAGCGTTGTCATCTGAACCTCGATCCAATAATTGATAACACCAAGAAGCGCTTTAATCACTGGTTACAAAGGGCTCTATCACTAAACGGAAGAATACTGCTAGCAAAAAGTGAGGGAATTACTCGGTTTGTATATCCTACAATGGCTTTCAATGTGGATCCAAGTACATGTAAGACAATGGACAAAATAATGTATAACTTTGTATGGAAAAATAAAACTCATTATATAAGAAACTGTCATATCCAGGATATTAAAGGAGGGAGGCCTAAATTTTTTGGACTTTACTTCTCTAAACTATACGTTTAAGATTAACTGACTGCGTAATTATATGTGAAGCCCTGATGCAATCTGGAATTTCATTCCAAAATCCATGTTTTCCTGACTTGGTGGTCTGTCTTTGTTACTGAAATGTAATTATAAGGTTGAAAAATTGCCTGTTAACCTATCAAAATTCCATAAACAAGTTTTATTAGCCTGGTGCCTAATGTATAACCATTCTTTCTCTCCACATTCATGTATGATCTGGAATAACTGTCATATTTTGTACAAAAACAAATCACTGTTTTTGTTGAGATGGATTGACTTAGGTATCATTTATGTAAAGCAACTTTTTAACACAAACAATGATTTAATGAACTATGCTGAGTTTCTCAATACGCATCAAATCCCTGTGACCCCTTAGGACTTTGCCATCATTATGGATGCCATCCCAAGTGGTATCATAAGCCTGTTCTAGTGTCACTCCGCTACTCCTGACAGACCACCGCCAATTCCAGTGACAGAAACTGCCCTGGGGAAACTCTGTTTCTCATCAATTGCTCGAAATCGGAACCGTGCAATTCGACATTTGGTTTAAAAATCTTTTGTGACGGTTCCCTACATTGTTCATCACTGGAGAACGTATGTCCCAAATATCCCATGGGAAAAGGTTTGGACCCTCCCATATAAATTTTTCATCACAAACAAACAAAGAGAAATAACCTACAAACTTTTGTACCGTTGCTAACCTGTTAAACATAAGATACGGTCCTTACAGGATATATATCTTGTACATTTTGTGAAGCTGAGCCTGAAACTGCAACTCACCTCTTCTGAGCTTGTCCCGAAACTACTCGCTTCTGGAAACACTTTGTCAAATATGTTGTAATGTAAAATCCCTTCTCCGTTCATATTTCATTACAAAGACATGCTGTTTGGATATTACAACAAGACCAACGATAAATATTATATTATTATTAATTTATTAGTTTTTCTTGCCAAACATCATATTCATAAATTTAAATTTTGTGGGAGGAAACCCCTATTTGTAATATTTCAAAATGAAATGAAACTATATCAGAAAACAATTCAACCATCTGCCGACCCAAACGCTATCAAAACACATGATTTGTTGATGAAATATGGCATAGGATGATGTGCTTGCCGATTCATCTGGTGTTCAATGGTCAATTTCACTATGCTGTGCAGACTCAATGAAATGTTAAAACCCCGGGCCCCCCCCCCCCCCCCGCTATCTCTCTCTCTGTCTTCTATTTTTTCTTCTATTATTTCTTTTCTTCTCTTTCTGTTTGTATAATGATTATCTGTCAGGAACTCTTATTTCCTGTGCGATCAGGTACTGTCTCTTACGCGATTATGTCACCTAATGTATGTTACTGTCTCTCACGCGATTATGTGATTATGTCACCTAATGTATGTTGCCAACTATTTACAAAATATTAAGTACGCAGAAAGATTTGCTGAGACACCTCTGATTTACTTCTAGAAGCTCCACGAGCTAAACAAAACCATTTTGTTTACTTTTGGTGTGTTTTGTTTGCAGTGTTGTTTGTTTGTTTCTATTACTTTGTATGTTTGCATGCCATTTGAAAAAAAAATAAAAATTAGGATAGTGATATATATATATATATATATATATATAGTACGTATATGTTTTGCCGCTTTGAAATATAATGTAAAGTCAAATTATTCACAAGAATAAAAGTATTCTGAAATTAACAATTTTTATCGATGCTTATAAATTAAAATGTAAAATTATAAAATAATCAGTTGATAAAACAACATTTCACTTAGGCTGTGCAAGAGTATTTGTTTCAGCATATAGAATTAAATAATAATAATAATAATACATTTAATTTCTCTGTGTGTGTGTGGCTGTCGCTGCTCACCCGCAGAAAACATATCCTGTGACTGTAAAGTGTCCTTGAGAGTTTTGAAAGGCGCTTATAAATGAAATGTATGATTATTATTATTATATACAGTGAGACCTTGGCTTACGAACTTAATTGGTTCCCAGACAGAGCGTGTAAGGCGAAAAGTGTGTATCCCCCAAAAACATTTCCCATAGGAAACCAATAAAATGATAATAATCCGTTCCCAGGTCTCCATAAAATATAATTTTCAACTAAATAAGCCTTAAAACTACAACAACCTTATTCTATGTATGATAAATGTGCTATTGTATTGTAATAAAAGAAATGCACTGCACTGTATAATAAAGTCACGTTACAGTGAGACCTCAACTTACGAACGCCTTATAATACGAACTTTTCATCATACGAACGTCAAATTTATGAATATTAAGCCTCATAATAAGAACTATTTTCATCTTACGCACTTTGGTGGAAGTGTGTATACATAAATGCATAATCTTCTGCGGAAGAACACGAAAGCACACGACCTTCGGCTCTGGCGGAGTGATCTTCGGCAACTGAACAGCGCTCCATCCGACGCTACTTTGCACACCCCCTCTCATTGAATGCACACTTCCATCGCCTCCTTGCAGCTTTTTGCTTATACTTTTACGATTATGGCACAGAAAAAAACCCACCACAGGCCCGTGTTCAGCCCAAAAAGAAACACAATAAAATCACCGTCGCTGAAAAGAAGGAGATAATTGAAAAACACGAACGACGTGTGCGTTTGTGTGATTTAGCGACAGAGCGCGGCTATGCTAAGTCCACCATCGCTACCATCCTTCGCAACAAAGAAGCTATCAAAGGTGCGTCTGTTGCAAAAGGTGTTTCCATGCTCTTAAAGCGACGGTCTCGGCAATCGAAGAAGTTGAAAAACTTCTGTTAATTTGGATTCACGAAAAGCAGCTATCCGGCGACAGCGTGAGTAAAGCTATTTTATGCGAGAAAGCACGGCTAATTCACGCCGATATCGCCATGCGCCAACCTGGAGGTTCGGCGCTTATTCAGGATTTTAAAGCCCGTAACGGATGGTTCGAGAACATCTGAGGGCGAGGAGGAGAAGGCAATGTTGGCAAAGTGGAATGATGTGCAGGCTTTTACCGAACAGTTCCATCCAGAAAAGATTGGCTATGACAATCATCAACATGATGAACGATAATGTGATGCCTCAGCCTCGTAACACCTTACAAGTCAGAAAGCAACAGGTGTCAATTAAGAGGTTTTTAAATCAGCAAAAAGGATGAGGAGTCTCCAAAGAAGCAAAGAGAAGCCACACCAGAGGTTAAGTTACCAACAGTCCTTATGGAAAGTGACTCTCCTTCCATAAGCCATCAATGACCATCAAAAAGGTAAATACAGCTTTATTTTACAGCACAGTTTATTTCTTTAATTACAGTCCTCATGTAATGTGCCTCTCTTTCCAAACAGCAAGTCCCTTTGACCTTCGACCTCCAACGCCATTCCATCAAGTCATCAATGACCATCACAAATGGAAATAAAGTGACTTTATGATACAATGCAGTGTATTTCTTTAATTACAATACCATAGCACATTTATTATGCATAGGATAAGGTAGGTTGTGTGTAGATTTAAGGCTTATTTAGTTGAAAAGTATATTTTATGGAAACCCGGGAACGGATTATTCCCATTTTAATGGTTTCCTATGGGATTATTTTTTTCGAGATACACACTTTTCACCTTCCACACTCTGTCTGGGAACCAATTAAATTCGTAAGTTGAGGTCTCAATGTATTTACATTTGTGATGGTCGTTGATGGCTCTCAATTGACACATGTTGCTTTCTGTCTTGTTAGATCTTACAGAACTGAATTTTCATAAATGTAACGTTCGTAAACCGAAAAGTTCGTAAGGCAAGGTGTTCGTAAACCGAGGCCCCACTGTATATAGATATATAGAAATATATAGTTATATAGATATATAGATACCAGTGACGTGCGGTGAGGTTCATGGCTGGTGAGGCACTGACGTCATCATAGTCAGATTTACAAACATATGAACTCTACAGAGTAGCGTATTCACTATTTGATTGGCAACAGTTAACGTGTTCTGTTTAAAATGTCATGTCAGATTTCTTTATATATACAAACTGTAGCATCGAAAAAGATAATTTGAAAAAAACGTTATTGTGTTAGCTTTACTTGTAAATGAAGTCCATGCGCCGCTCCTTCTGAAGAAAGGCATCAATAACATCTTTGTAGAAGCCTTCCTTATCTTTCTTCAGTTTTAAAAGTCTCTCTGTCTAAATGTAGATCACTGCCAGTGAAGAAAGTCGTCCTTGACCAGTCCTGTTGCGACTGTAAGTTTCAGTCTTTTCAGTGCTGAGAATGACAATCTCATCGACTTCTACAGCAATAAATGGGGCTGCACCGATCTCCTTTTTAATGTCAATTCTAATGACATCACCAACTGCTTCAATTAAATCGTTCTGTATTCTGTTTGGCAGGCCAGAAAATACAGTGGATGTCTCCAAATGTCTCGCTAGCCTGTCATCTTTCTCAGCGAAAGCATGTAATAGTTCAACATAGTTGCCACGATTAGCAGAGCCTTTACTTTCATCTTTTCCACGAAATGCCAGCTGTTGTTTGGCAAGGGAGCAGGTGGCATTGATGAGATCTTTTAAAATGTCCCGGTTCTCCTTTACCTTAGCATTGTGGATGCTGATGTTGAGTCTTCGCTGTTCATCCAAAGCCAACCTGGACATCCCGAATGTTTTTAGCGCGATTTGACTTTGAATGTGCGCGGTCGACCGCTCATGTTTGATGAGGCTCCGTTGTAAATTTTTTAGGTCGCAATATCCCATTTGAGTCCAGACATTGTTATAAGTTGAGAACAGAAGGCAGGAGAAGCAGAAAAGGCGGTTTCTTGCTGGACATCCACACAGCCAGCCTTTTCGTGTGTACCAATCCGTCTGAAAAGAGCGAGTATTCTGTCCCGTTGTCTGAAGCAAACCTTTTAGCTCCGGTGTTGGTCTTCCTTTAATTATTATCTCCTGCTTAGATTGAAAGTCCAGTTTAGAAAATTCTTTCACTTTATATATGTAATCCTCCATTCTGAAAATGAGGCCAAGCAACACGAAAAAATGACTGCAGGGTTGTACTTTACTTGCTAACTGTTTACTGTAGCTTTCTGTCTCTAATTCTATTATTCTGCAGCCATGGAGTCGCAAGTATCTCTGGAATCACAAGCGCCCCCTGTCATGAGGCGGGAGAACTGTGTGCCTCACCTACGCACAGTTTTGACAAAAATAAAATAAACACTGTAGTACAGTGTTTATAATGTACAGTGACTGTACATTATATACACCAGCTAAACTGTAGAAATTTAGTTCATATATATACTAAACGTGTTTGAACGCTTTAATAGCGATATGCCGAGGGACAGCAATGTGGTCTCACTGCAGAGCAAGCCAGCAGTTAGCATAGTGATTGCGCAATCCATGGTGAGGCTCAGCCGGCTGCTGCCTCACCGCTCGTCTCTACTTAGTATTTGAACGGTAAATGTGAAAATTCAGCGATTTTGAAAAAAATCCAAAAACGGTGAAGTTAAATGGACAAGAACTTTAAATTATAAATCACTAAATACATATAAGTTTAATTTATTTTTTCATTTGATGTTTCCACGACAGGTTTCCATGATGACAGGTGAGGCACTGCCTGCACGTCACTGATAGATACATAGATACATAGATATATAGATATATAAATATTGGATTGGATTTGATTTGACTTTTAGTCATCCTTTATTAGTGTGTATATATATATATATATACAGTAAATTCTCGTTATATAAAAAATATCGATATAACCGGGACTATCGATATATCCGACCCTGTTTGCATGTAATTTTCTCCGTGCGTGCATAGAAATAGTATCGATATAACCGGGACTATCGATATATCCGATATCGATATAACGAGACTTTACTGTATATATATATATCATAGCCGCTTTCCTTGTTGCTAGTTCGAGGTTGCCATTGGCCTGTGGTATACCAAGGTACTTGTAGCTGTTTTCAATGTCTGCTATTGTTCCTTCAGGGAGTGAGACCCCTTCAGTGTGGACTACCTTGCCCCTCTTAGTCACCATCCGACTACGTTTTCCAGCCCGAATGACATCCCGATATCACTGCTGTAGATCCTGGTTGTGTGGATCAGGGAGTCTATGTCTATGTGTAGAATGTCTCAGACAATGGGGAACAGAGGATGAGGTGCTGGAAGAGGGATAATCATGGGAGGAAAAGCCCCTACATGGGATGTACCACCGACCCATAACAAGAAGTCCTATCAGTGGCTAGAGAGGGCTGGCCTAAAGGACAGCACAGAGGCACTCATCCTGGCTGCTCTAGAGCAGGCCCTGAACACCAGAGCCATAGAGGCAGGGATATACCACACCAGGCAAGCCCCAAGGTGTAGGTTGTGCAAAGAGGCACCTGAGACAATCCAACACATAACTGCAGGGTGTAAGATGCTGGCAGGGAAAGCCTACATGGAGCGCCATAACCAGGTGGCTGGCATAGTCTTACCGAAACATCTGTGCGGAGTATGGACTGGAAACCCCAAGGTCAAAATGGGTAACACCTCCCAAGGCATTAGAGAATGATTGAGCAAAGATCCTGTGGGACTTCCAGATACAGACTGACAAGATGGTAATGGCCAACCAACCAGATATCGTGGTCATAGATAAAGGGCAAAGGAAAGCCGTTGTCGTGGATGTAGCGGTCCCGAGTGATGGTAACATCAGAAAAAAGGAACATGAGAAACTCAAGAAATACCAAGGGCTCAGAGAGGAGCTGGAGAGAGCCTGGAAGGTAAAGGTGACAGTCGTGCCTGTGGTGGTCGGAGCACTCGGGGCAGTGACCCCCAAACTCGACGAGTGGTTGCAACAGATCCCGGGAACAACATCGGATATCTTGGTCCAGAAAAGCGTAGTGCTGGGAAAAGCACGGATACTGCGCAGAACCCTCAATCTTCCTGGCCTTTGGTAGAGGACCCGAGCTTAAATGGGGGACAGACACCACCCATGAGGGGTGAGACGAGGATTTTTTTTATAGATATAGATGTACTGTATGCAGTGCTGGGAACAGCCAAGACACTGTGCAAAAATTGGACATTTTCAAAGTACCTTTCTGGTGATATTAACTCATATACGGCATATGAAAATGTTTCTCTCCCTTCATGACAAAAATATGTATGCAACTGTACTTTTTGATCCAAAGCTCCCAATCAGTCAGTCGTGCCTTTTAATTACGCCGCTAAAGCCTCGAGCGGCAAGTGCTTAGGCCTTGATTGCAAAGAGCAGCTTTGCATATTGGACTAAATTAAAGAGTGAAGAAGGATAAAAAGGAGCGACACACTTGGTCCTTTTCATTTAAAGGACAACCAACATAACTTTTTTGTTTTTTAACTGACACCAGAAAAATGTTTTATAACATCTAAAATACCCAAAACACGCAGTATGATATTTTTAGTCAAAGGCAAAACACCAATAAAAATGACTTAAAGTGTCCAAAATCTGCAAAAAAATGAGCTGCGAATTGGGCACTTTCAGAAAGTCCCGCCCCCATTTTTAGACGTCACGCCAAGACGTCTTGCATTGCTTGTGAATCAAAACAATGGCTTCAGATTCGGAGAATATGCTTTCTTGTTACACATCCAGTTATGAATATGATTCAAATAGCTCTGAAGAGCAAAACATACATGTTTGCAATCGATTAAAGAATGTATTTGGGCCATTTTGAGGCAACAATGGGGGAAAATCTCTCACAAAAAAAAGAGGCACAAAATGGCGACATCCTGTGGCCACCTCCGTTTCCACAGGCTGATAACTTCTTAAATGGCGCTTGGACGCCCTCTGGCGGCTTTTGGGTGCAACACGAGGTCCCCAGACCAAACAACTACAGCAAAATACATTGACGTGATGGAAGGACAATGCGACAATGCGTCCTTTTCACGGTCAGCAGGCGGTCCTTTTCTTACGTCATGTGACTCGTCACCAACTCAAAAACAAGACTTCCTGAATGTTCAGCGCGAGCCTTAAAACGTAAAATATAGCTATATGCGGTGGAATCTTATTAAAATACGCTCAGTAGAAGTCATTTGAAGTGATTTTACAAATTATGGACACAACTTGTCCGGGGACGTCGGTTGTCCTTTAAAACACTTCCTGCCAAAGCTGAAATATTGAAGTACAATGGTACCTCGGTTCTCGAACGCCTCACTGTTCGAACAAATCTGTTTTCGAACAAAATATTCGAGATATTCTTGCTTCTGCATTCGAACATCAATCGGTGTTCGAACGCAAATACGACACGTGAGTGCGTACGCGAGGGTGGGATGCTGAGCGGCGTACGGGTGTATCGCTCTCTCCGTGACCAACTGTTGTCGCTAGCCAACGTGCTGCGTTTTTCTCTGAATGAAAGAACCAAAACTTAAACCGGATCACATCTGCCAATTATTAGAAATCTGCCTTAATACTACGTATTTTCAATTTCGGGAAAAATTTTATAAACAAATTCATGGTTGTGCTATGGGCTCACCAGTTTCACCCATAGTGGCTAATCTTTACATGGAAGAGATGGAGAAACAGGCCCTCACATCCTTCCCAGGGACAAAACCTAGACACTGGTTTAGATATGTGGACGATACTTTTGTCATAATTAAGAAACAAGAAATTCAATCCTTCACAGATCACCTCAACTCTGTAGACTTCAACATTAAATTTACTCGTGAGGACATTCAAGAGAACCAACTAGCCTTTTTGGATTGTAAAGTAATTATAAAAGAGGACAGAGCGCTAAAAACAGAAGTCTTTAGGAAGGCTACGCACACTGACCAATACTTACTTTTTGACTCTAACCACCCTTTACAACACAAACTAGGAGTTATCAGAACCCTCCAGCATAGGGCTAAACTAATACCAAACTAGCACTGAAGGTAGAGAAAAGGAGTCAAAACATATCAGGAGAGCACTCACTAACTGGGTACCCTCAGTGGTCATTCAACAAATGTCAGAAAGAAAGAATAGGGAATGAAACCAATAATTCTCAAGATACAAAAAGGAGAGGAGTAGCAGTACCGTACATTGCAGGAGTTTCTGAAAAATTACAAAGAGTCCTTTGGCAACATAAAATTCCTACTTATTTCAAACCGATAAACACGTTAAGGCAAAAATTAGTGCATCCCAAAGATAGGCTACCAAATGAAAAACAAAGTAATGTAGTTTATTCCATACATTGTAAGAATGAAAATTGTAAAGAGCAGTACATTGGGGAGACTCAACAAATTCTCAAAAAAAGACTTTATCAACATTGCAGGGATAATATAAGTGGACCTCAATCGGCAGTACATTTGCACCTAAAAGCTAGCAACCACTCATTTGACGACAATGAGGTTAAAATCTTAGCGAAAGAACATAGATGGTTTGAAAGGGGGGTAAAATAAGCGATTCTTATAAAACAACAAAATCCTTCATTAAACCGGTCTGGTGGGGTGAGGTTCAATTTGGATCGTTCATACAATAGCCTGCTTAGGCAAAACAGGTTAGGCAACTTTCGTAATGCTGATGAGGTGATACCGGTGGGAGTGGGGGTAATAGGCCAGTCGTTAGTCAGGAATGTAGGAACAATCAGTGGGGCCACAGGGAGGGGTCCTCTGCCCCCCAACCTGAGAGTAGGGACCTATCATAGCTGTGTCCGGCGCCACCATGTCTGGACATTAGGGATATATAAATAGGGCCGATACGACCAGTCAGACTTTAGTTCGCTGACGAAGCCTCGTGGATAGGAGGCGAAACGTCCGAAACCTTCACATTTGTACAGATGACGGCTGAAGAAACCTTCTCATCGATGGACCACTCCTGTACGACTGAGAGCTTACACAGACCCAAGCAGGATGTTTATTCACAAATCAAAGAAAACACAGCGAGTAAGAAGGCAGGGGGTGATCCGACCCGCTTACTACGCCAAAAAAGCAAATGGCACACGACGGTGCAAAATTACGCAATCCCGGAAGATGACGTAAATTTACGGGACGCGGGGAAAATACCTCGGACCGGATACACTCGCGCATCGAAGGAAGAGTCCAGGCACGGTGGCGAGTTGAGTCAATCATCCGGCATTGGTGAGGTGATCGCGAACCGTATAAATGCCCCGTGTCCGTGATTAGAGAATGACAGCGGATGGAGAACGGTCGGGAGAGCCAGCCCCCCTCCCCCCGCTGTCAACTCGCAAGTCACAGGAGCAAAGAGGTGGTTTCGGTGTTCGAAAAAATCGCTTTTCGAACAGGGTCCTGGAACGAATTATGGTCGAGAACCGAGGTACCACTGTATTTGTTTTGTAACTGGACATCTGCCAAAGTACCCCACCACGGACCTACATATTTCCACCACTGATTTTTCTGGCACCATACAGTAGAAAGTGAATGACATATTTTACACATCTCTACTTGGAATAAACAACAGCACACTGCCTCATCCAAACAATTAGTTTAAATGAAATGCAAATATGAAAATTTGGAAGAAGGGCAAAGCAAAGTGCTGTAAGTATTTTCATCCTTCTCCAGGCTTGCTGCCAAATGCACAGATCAGGCTGTACTAAGAAGATTTCTTTTTTTTCCCCCACAAGGAAAAAGCTTGTTTGTACTCCTAGCCCCAAATTTGTTGTTCAAACATGATGGGGGGAAAAGGTCATCCATATCTAGTGACATGACAGCATGACTGCTCGCTGTTAAACAGAATAGGGGACATGTTCAGAAAAAGAGTGTTTATTGGAAATATTTTTTTCTCCAGTAATTGTACCTGTTTTGTAAAAGTAAAGCGGGGCAAACTGTGGATTTGGGAATTCCAGGAGCAGCCGGTGAACAGGGCAGTCAATCATTGTCAACATTTTCAAAATATCTACACTTTCTTATTTATTATTGCTCTATTCAGATTAGAAAACGGATTCTTCCATGACATTTGCACCATATTTTGTGGCTTCATTAAAGTTATCCATTACAGTTCATTGTTTGTGGATACTCAAACATGATTCCAGGTTGATTTTTTTTCCATTTGCAGCATGGAGATTGATCCTGAATGACATGATATGTGAGAAAGATTTGTTAAATGTTTTCAAAACGGTCCACTTTAGTCCATGATCGGCTGCAAATTTCCCCATTATGGGACAATTAAAGGCTTTCTGATTATAATTGCTCAGTGTGGAGGTCTAAAGCGCTGGTGAGGCACTTGCAGCCTGGTGATGTGACTTTTTGTAAACAGGACAAAATAATAATAATAATAATAATAATAAATTTTATTTCAAACGCAATTCAAGGCTCTCAAGGACACTACAGTCGCAGACAACCATAGATACAATAATAAATAAAATATAATTATAAATTAAATAAAAATTATCAATAGAACAAAATAAATAAAATATAATTATAAATAGAAACAAGAGATAGAGCTATACAGAAAATCCAGTTTTAAATAGGTGGGTTTTGAGATGGGATTTGAAGGTGGGAAGAGAATCGATGTTACGAATGTTGGGAGGAAGTGAGTTCCAGAGTTTGGGGGCAGAGCAGCTGAAAGCTCTGTCCCCCATCGTGCTGACACGGGCAGGGGCGGGGAACATGCAAAGGTGGAGCGAGGAAGAGGATCTGAGGGAACGATAGGGAATAGAAATTTGAAGAAGGTCAGATAGGTATGGGGGGGGGGGGGGGGCAAGGTTATGGATAGCTTTAAATGTATAAAGAAGAATTTTAAAATCGAGACTATATTTGGCCGGGGGAAAGTGGAGCTTTCAGACGACGGGGGTGATCAGTATCAGAATACCTTTATTCGTCCCACAATGGGGAAATTTGCAGTCCACAGCAGCAATTGAAAAGGGATGGGGTTGGGGTGGGGGTGAAAGGATAGAAACAAGATATTCTAAGCATAACAAAATAAAAATGTCAACTGTATACTGTGCAAATGTAAATGTGCAAAACCGTTCCATAAGAAAAAAACTGTACATAATGCAGAATAAAGAAATGCATTTTGATATATTGCAACAACCCATATTTACAAGTGTCCAGTATTTTTTTTCTTTTTTTTTCCACATGTGATCATTGAGAATTGTGAAGCTTGACAGCAGTCGGTAGGAACGAGCGGCGATACCTCTCCTTCTTGCAGCGCGGGTGTAACAAATCTTTTTCATTTGTTCTTGAGAATAGGCCTACATGTGACAGCGAGTTGTCCTCTCCTTCAGCCATTGTGGGTTAAAAAAGCGAGTAGATATACTTGAATTAGCTGATAAAGTTTCCGAGTCTGATCTGTTGTAGCTTGGTTGATTTGCATAGCGCTGCCTCCGCAGAGGGCTGAGGTAAAGTGAGTATCCAATCACAGGACGCGTACATGTCATGTTCAACGCGAGGCCCTCTAGCTGGCCTTACTGTGCCAACTCGTGATCTGATTGGCTATCGCAACTATATATCAACTACATGTGCCCGTTCATGTACAGCGCACAGACACCCTCACCCTGTTGATTCTGAAGGCGTCGGTCAGATTTCATACAGCCTGGCGACACAAGCTAGCTGAATTCTGATTGGATTAAAAACTCTGACCTAAAACTACAACACTGAAAGGAGCATAACCAAATGGATATAACATAACATCAAGAAAACAGTATGTAGAATAATTATATATATATATATATATATATATATATATATATATATATATATATATATATATATATATTTAGAAAAAATACTTTTTTAATGAAATTGACTTTTATTATACCGTATTTTCACGACCAAAGGGCGCACCGCGTGAAAAGGCGCAGTCTCATTTATGTGTGCCACAGTGACGTGCAGTCAGTAGAGGCAGGGGAGGCAGTGCCTCACCTGTCATCATGGAAAGCTGTCATGGAAATATCAAATGAAAAAATAAATTAAACAGTTATATGTATTTAGTGATTTGTACTTTAAAGTTCTTGTCCATTTAACTTCACCGTTTTAGGATTTTTTTAAAAATCGCTGAATTTTCACATTTACCGTTCAAATACTAAGTAGAGACGAGCGGTGAGGCAGCAGCCAGCTGAGCCTCACCATGGATTGCGCAATCACTATGCTTACTGTGCTGGCTTGCTCTGCAGTGAGACCGCATTGCTGTCCTTCTGCATATCGCTATTAAAGCGTTCAAACACGTTTAGTGTATGAACTAAATTTCTACAGTTTAGCTGGTGTATATAATGTAGAGTCATTGTACATTATAAACACTGTACTACAGTGTTTATTTTGTTTTATTTTTTAATCAAAACGCTGTGCGTAGGTGAGGCACACAGTTCTCCCGCCTCATGACAGGCAGGGGGCGCTTGTGATTCCAGAGATACTTCTTACTCCACGTCTGCAGAATAATAGAATTAGAGACAGAAAGCTACAGTAAACAGTTAGCAAGTAAAGTGCAACCCTGCAGTCATTTTTTCGTGTTGCTTGGCCTCACTTTCAGAATGGAGGATTACATATCTAAATTGAAAGAATTTTCTAAACTGGACTTTCAATCGAAACAGGAGGTAATAATTAAAGGAAGACCAACACCGGAGCTAAAAGGTTTGCTTCAGACAACGGGACAGAATACTCGCTCTTTTCAGACGGATTGGTACACACGAAAAGGCTGGCTGTGTGGATGTCCAGCAAGAAAGCGCCTTTTCTGCTTTTCCTGCCTTCTGTTCTCAACTTGTGACAATGTCTGGACTCAAATGGGATATTGCGACCTGAAAATTTTACAACGGAGCCTCATCAAAAATGAGCGAAGACTCAACATCAGCATCCACAATGCTAAGGTAAAGGAGAAGCGGGAGATTTTAAAAGATCTCATCAATGTCACCTGCTTCCTTGCCAAACAACAGCTGGCATTTCGTGGAAATGATGAAAGTAAGGTCTCTGCTCATCGTGGCAACTATGTTGAACTATTACATGCTTTCGCTCAGAAAGATGACACTCCTTGAATCAATTGCAAACATTTATGCTTTCCTCTTTAGAACTATTTGAATCATATTCATAACTGGATGAGTAACAAGAAAACATCTTCTCCGAATCTGAAGCCATTGTTTTGATTCTCGATCTAAGGCAAGACGTCTTGGCGTGACGTCACGAACAGGGGGGTGGGACCTTCTGAAACTGACCATTTCCGGATTCATTTGAAGTCATTTTTATTTGTGTTTTTCATTTAACTAAAAATATCAGCCTGCCTGATTTGGGTATTTTAGATGCTATAAAACGTTTTTCTGATGTCAGTGGGAAACAAAAACAAAAAATGGTGCCGGTGCCTTTAAATGTAGTATGTACAAACCTCATAGCACAGTAAGAACACTACAACCCAATTTATTAACTGTCTTTGAAATGTGAAAAATATCCCTGATCAGTTAATAAATTTGTCTCAAGGAATATGGCGTTTACATACTATTTCGCAGATACTTGGAGGAGGAAATGGAAATAGAGGCTAGCCAGTCATTTTGGGACATACACTATATTTTCTAGCCTGTGAAACAGAATACAGAACGATTTAATTGAAGCAGTTGGTGATGTCATTAGAAATGACATTAAAAAGGAGATCGGTGCAGCCCCATTTTTTGCTGTAGAAGTAGACGAGATTGTCATTCTCAGCACTGAAAACATACAGTCGGAACAGGACTGATCAAGGACGACTTTCTTCACTGGCAGTGATCTCCGTTGAGACAGAGAGACTTTTAAAACTGAAGAAAGATAAGGAAGGCTTCTACAAAGAAGTTATCCATGCCTTTCTTCAGAAGGAGCGGCGCATGGACTTCATTTACAAGTAAAGGTAACACGATAAAAACATTTTTTAAATTATTTTTTTCTATGCTACAGTTTGTATATATCAAGAATGCTGACATGAAATTTTAAATAAAATACGTTAACTGTTGCCAATCAAATGGTGAATAAACTACTCTGTAGAGTTCATATGTTTGTAAATCTGACTATGATGACGTCAGTGCCTCACCAGCCATGAACCTCACCGCACGTCACTGGTGTGCCATTTCTGTATTTAATTTACACATTGAGCGCACCGGCTAATCGGGCGCAAGTTTTATGTAGCGGTACATATCCTCTCCTGCCATACATACGTCCGCCCCACAACAACACACAGGCATACAAGTGTGCGTATTTAAAAAAACAGATCGGGAGCAAAACTGAGTTTGGTAGTGCTTTATTTATTAATTACAAAGTAATTACATTTTGTAATAATCACTCAATAGGCGTCGGCATGGTAAAAAAGAGCACATTACCGGTACCGACTTTTCCGAAAGCTCGAACCACCGTGCCAGCAGACACGTTTTCGTTTCCCTTAATAATGACGCCTGCTGGAAATGTCTCTTGAGGCAAAGTCTTTCTTTTAAAAAATCACAATCGGCAGGAGTTTCTCTCCGTTAGCATGGCAGGTAAGCACAACAAGAAACGAAGGCTTTTCGCTAGCTTTTCAGAATAATTTGCCCGCCGTTCCTCCAACTCCGGAACTTGCCTTATGTCCGCGTATTATGTCACGGCGGCTCGATTCCCATGTTCCTCGGCGTAGCTGATAGGCTTCAGTTTAAACTGAGCTTCATAACCATGTCTCTTTGCCATTTTCAGGGTTGTTAAAACAGCAATGTTCTACATAAAGCACATACCTGTTCGTTTATACACAAACCATGCCCACACACACCCTCGTTTTCTTTACCGCGTCCTCCTCATGGTGGTCTCTAATACGTCCGCACTATAGGGCGCGCCGCACATTTTGAAAAAAATCTGAGACGTTTATATGCGCCGTATGGTCGTGAAAATACGGTAATTATGATAATGATGTCTGATTATGTTAGGCCAGCAGAGAAGGCCTTGCTGGCTTTGACGGCCCACCACTGATTACACAACCAAGTAAAACTTTTCTGAACTCCCCATTTCTCCAAATCTGTCTTTAAACAAGTTGTTATGAATTTCATTAATTGTGATGTAAAAGTGGGGCTAATTATCATAAATCCACACAGGTACATAGATGATTTGGCAGCAAGGTTGTGATAAAATCTGTTATTTTGAAATAGCAGGGCAAGATGGGAGAAAAAAGATATTATATTGAGCAAAGAAAAACAGTGTGCAGTAATTTCTTTACAAAATATTTTTTTAATCACATCACATTCTTTTTTTTCATGGTTTCAAATAAAACAGTGCTATTTTTCTTAATTAGAGATGTCAAGATTTTATTTTATTTTTTTAAAACTTTGGGAATAAATTCCAATCGACCCAGTAGTGGAGTGGTGAGCACATTGACTTGACTTCACGGTGCAGAGGTACCAGGTTCAATTCCAGCTCTGGTCTGTCTGTGTGTAGTTTGCGTGTGGTGTTATTATTATGTTGTTTATATAATAATAACACCACTTATTATTATTATTATTATTATTATTATTATTATTATTATTATTATTATTATTATTATTATTATTAAGTTGGTCATAGAGCTGTCCATTTCAGAGCCATTGTTGACTGACCTGACTTCAACTGGATAAACTGCAGGTGAAAATGTTGAACAAGAGTCAGTTTACAGCAGTTTCCTCCTAACTGGTGGCAGGCACACTAATCTTTCCGCTCGTCTTCTTGGGCTTAACTGCAGTTTTGATTATGGGTCTCCGCCATTGGCCATCTGGTCCACAAACGCTGGTGATTGGCCATATGGTGCCCGGCTCACAGATTTAGGATGTTTGGCGTACTTTAAATTAAACAGGGTGTCTCTGTTGGTGATTGACATTCTTAAGGGGCAAGAGATTTGATGATTTGTGAAATACAACAGTGAAGAGCATCTGATGAAAGAAAGGTAGTGATCCATTTGGCTTTGAAATATTTATGTACACACAACTGGGAGTGACTTTGTCTTGTCCACAAGAAACACAAGCGATTGCAAAGTAGATGATTTCTGTTGGATTCAATCTCTGCCCCCACCCCCTAAAAACACCCTCCAAAGATGAAATGATTTGCATGTGAACAGTGGTTATTGGGGTCAGAGAGATTAGGAATGAAGTTTGGCAGCATTTTATGTCGAAATCTACCCAAGATTGTTTGTGTTTCCCATTGGAGATTTCCAGGACTCTTGTGTGAACACTGATGGGTTTTATTTAGAAATAAAAACAAAAGTAAACATCCAGTGGAAGAGCATTTGATAGCCAAGTACCAGTGTGATTGCATCCAAAAGTAAACACCAATATAAATAATGAATGAAGAAAAGAGTTTTCTGAGGTTTTTTTTCTTTGTGACTATAGTACCACATTAGAATTCCTCACACTTCCCTGATGTTGTGTTGGCTCACACAGGGGACCTCAAACAGCCTACTACATTTCCGGCAGCCACACAGGAAGAGATCCAGTGGCATCCTTCCTTTAGTTCATCAACATCTGCTTTCGAGGCACCTGATTGCATCACACCGAGCAGGCAAGACACCAAACAGCGGTAGCCACGGTGATTGTCCTTGTTCTTAATACCTCTTGGCTTACTCTGGTTTTGAACTTTATGTGCCTTTCACTCTCGTGGCGGCTGCAGTGTCACAGCTGGTGTTCATAAAAACCCTTTACGAGTGCCACACACTTTCTTGTCGTGTTTCAAATGTTATCCAGCTCATATTGAGCCTCACTCTCTGCCACCAGAAGTTACCCTGGTCCGTCTTGTTTACGAACATGATCAAAAGGTTTCATAAATTGGGGACTACCATGCAGTGTCATGCATAAATACAGTGTCTGTCTTGTACTTGCATGATTCTGTCTCTCTACCCCAAGATCTAATTTGGTTTAAACCCTTCTTGTCGCATCCTCCTCCTTCTCCTCCTCCTCCTCCTCCTTCTCTCCTCCTCCTTGCCATCCTCTCGCTCTTCATCACATCACTTGTGTACAGATTCTATATCTTGCCTCCTATGATGTGCAAGCATCAGCCCCATCTCGCGCACATCTGTTTGCGTCTTGGAATATTAGGAGGAAAACGAGTGAATGAAGATGAAGATCTTCATCGCTCATTTACTAATGACATTGGCGTAGAGATGTTGATTGTCGCTTGAGTTTTTATTTAAAAAGCATCTATACGGTGAGAAGATGAATGTAGGTGAGTAAGATATTCATTACTTTTTTATTTTCTTTTTTGGTTCAATTAAAATTAAGCAGTTGCCAGTTAAGTGAGTAGCACCTTTGATCATTTGCATAAATCATTCATTAATTTGCATAAATGTGATGTTGGGCTTATTTTTTACTTTATTTGATTTACATTTTTTTTATTGGCAGACCAAAAAAAATACATGATTGAATGAACAAATACACGATTGAATGAACAACATTTGGATGCCTTTTTTGACATGTTAAAAAAGTAAAGGATTTCATGAAATATCATGGCGTGCAATATACAACTGTGCAATATAAAACTGTGAATATAATTATGACACTACAGCAAGATTAAATAAATCAAAAGGAAAGTATATTCAAAGTAAAAAAACATCTAAAGTGAGATGATTCTATTATGTGCAAGTACTCGACTAAGTTAAATTAAAGGACAACCGACGTCTCCGGACAAGTTGTGTCCATAATTTTTAAAATCACTTCAAATGACTTCTACTGAGCGTATTTTACAAAGATTCCACTGCATGAATATTCCGGAAGTCTTGTTTTTGAGTTGGTGACGAGTCCTCACCCTACGTCACAGAAGGAACGCCTTTGTTTAAAACTGGGAATAAATTCCAATCGACCCAGTAGTGGAGTGGTGAGCACATTGACTTGACTTCACGGTGCAGAGGTACCAGGTTCAATTCCAGCTCTGGTCTGTCTGTGTGTAGTTTGCGTGTGGTGTTATTATTATGTTATTTATATAATAATAACACCACTTATTATTATTATTATTATTATTATTATTATTATTATTATTATTATTATTATTATTATTATTAAGTTGGTCATAGAGCTGTCCATTTCAGAGCCATTGTTGACTGACCTGACTTCAACTGGATAAACTGCAGGTGAAAATGTTGAACAAGAGTCAGTTTACAGCAGTTTCCTCCTAACTGGTGGCAGGCACACTAATCTTTCCGCTCGTCTTCTTGGGCTTAACTGCAGTTTTGATTATGGGTCTCCGCCATTGGCCATCTGGTCCACAAACGCTGGTGATTGGCCATATGGTGCCCGGCTCACAGATTTAGGATGTTTGGCGTACTTTAAATTAAACAGGGTGTCTCTGTTGGTGATTGACATTCTTAAGGGGCAAGAGATTTGATGATTTGTGAAATACAACAGTGAAGAGCATCTGATGAAAGAAAGGTAGTGATCCATTTGGCTTTGAAATATTTATGTACACACAACTGGGAGTGACTTTGTCTTGTCCACAAGAAACACAAGCGATTGCAAAGTAGATGATTTCTGTTGGATTCAATCTCTGCCCCCACCCCCTAAAAACACCCTCCAAAGATGAAATGATTTGCATGTGAACAGTGGTTATTGGGGTCAGAGAGATTAGGAATGAAGTTTGGCAGCATTTTATGTCGAAATCTACCCAAGATTGTTTGTGTTTCCCATTGGAGATTTCCAGGACTCTTGTGTGAACACTGATGGGTTTTATTCAGAAATAAAAACAAAAGTAAACATCCAGTGGAAGAGCATTTGATAGCCAAGTACCAGTGTGATTGCATCCAAAAGTAAACACCAATATAAATAATGAATGAAGAAAAGAGTTTTCTGAGGTTTTTTTTCTTTGTGACTATAGTACCACATTAGAATTCCTCACACTTCCCTGATGTTGTGTTGGCTCACACAGGGGACCTCAAACAGCCTACTACATTTCCGGCAGCCACACAGGAAGAGATCCAGTGGCATCCTTCCTTTAGTTCATCAACATCTGCTTTCGAGGCACCTGATTGCATCACACCGAGCAGGCAAGACACCAAACAGCGGTAGCCACGGTGATTGTCCTTGTTCTTAATACCTCTTGGCTTACTCTGGTTTTGAACTTTATGTGCCTTTCACTCTCGTGGCGGCTGCAGTGTCACAGCTGGTGTTCATAAAAACCCTTTACGAGTGCCACACACTTTCTTGTCGTGTTTCAAATGTTATCCAGCTCATATTGAGCCTCACTCTCTGCCACCAGAAGTTACCCTGGTCCGTCTTGTTTACGAACATGATCAAAAGGTTTCATAAATTGGGGACTACCATGCAGTGTCATGCATAAATACAGTGTCTGTCTTGTACTTGCATGATTCTGTCTCTCTACCCCAAGATCTAATTTGGTTTAAACCCTTCTTGTCGCATCCTCCTCCTTCTCCTCCTCCTCCTCCTCCTTCTCTCCTCCTCCTTGCCATCCTCTCGCTCTTCATCACATCACTTGTGTACAGATTCTATATCTTGCCTCCTATGATGTGCAAGCATCAGCCCCATCTCGCGCACATCTGTTTGCGTCTTGGAATATTAGGAGGAAAACGAGTGAATGAAGATGAAGATCTTCATCGCTCATTTACTAATGACATTGGCGTAGAGATGTTGATTGTCGCTTGAGTTTTTATTTAAAAAGCATCTATACGGTGAGAAGATGAATGTAGGTGAGTAAGATATTCATTACTTTTTTATTTTCTTTTTTGGTTCAATTAAAATTAAGCAGTTGCCAGTTAAGTGAGTAGCACCTTTGATCATTTGCATAAATCATTCATTAATTTGCATAAATGTGATGTTGGGCTTATTTTTTACTTTATTTGATTTACATTTTTTTTATTGGCAGACCAAAAAAAATACATGATTGAATGAACATTGAATGAACAAATACACGATTGAATGAACAACATTTGGATGCCTTTTTTGACATGTTAAAAAAGTAAAGGATTTCATGAAATATCATGGCGTGCAATATACAACTGTGCAATATAAAACTGTGAATATAATTATGACACTACAGCAAGATTAAATAAATCAAAAGGAAAGTATATTCAAAGTAAAAAAACATCTAAAGTGAGATGATTCTATTATGTGCAAGTATTCGACTAAGTTAAATTAAAGGACAACCGACGTCTCCGGACAAGTTGTGTCCATAATTTTTAAAATCACTTCAAATGACTTCTACTGAGCGTATTTTACAAAGATTCCACTGCATGAATATTCCGGAAGTCTTGTTTTTGAGTTGGTGACGAGTCCTCACCCTACGTCACAGAAGGAACGCCCCTAATCGAGAAAGGACATCCCTTGCATCACCTCAATGCATTTTGCGGTACTTTGTTTGGTCTGAAAACTTCGTGTTGATCCGTGTTGATGGCGAAATTAGAAGGAAAACACATAAATAACGCGATGGTGAATCGTTGTGTGTTGCGCCAAGACTTCTACAGTGTATTTGACAAAACTTCCCAGGAGACAATTTCCACGGAGCTTTGTTGCCATCTTCTGCCTTTTTTTGGGTACTGTGAGTACTAGAGTTTGTCACTACATTTCTCTCCAGATGCATCAAAATGACCGGAATAAATCCTTTAATCGATTGGAAACATGTATGCTTTTCTCTACAGAACTATTTGAATCATATTCATAACTGTATGAGTAACAAGAAAGCATCTTTTCTGAATCTGAAGCCATTGTTTTGATTCTCGAGCAAGGTAAGACGTCTTGGAGTGACACCACAAACAAGGGGGCGGGACCTTCTGAAACTGGCCACTTCCGGGTTCAATTTGAGGTAGTTTTTGGACACTTTAAGTCATTTTTATTGGTGTTTTGCATTTGACTAAAAATATCATACTGCGTGTTTTGGGTATTTTAGATGCCATAAAACGTTTTTCTGATGTCAGTTAGGAAACAAAAAAGTGATGTCGGTTGTCCTTTAAGTAAAATCAACACGTCATTTTTTTCTTTCTATTTGCATCAATGACATGGTGGCTAGTGTGGAAAACGTGTGATTATTGGGTTCTTTTCATATCTATGCTGTCTTTGCACATGAGACTCATCTAAGAAGGCATGCAACATTGCAAATGGGGAGATATTCCCACGACTGAGTTTTCAGTGAATGACTTGCTGTAAAACAAGTGCAATACAATGACAAAAACTGCCAGTTTCACAACTCTCCGTACAATGAGTAAACAACTGTGGAAAAAAAGTTTGACTGGTAAGCAGTTCAGGCGCATGAGCAGCTGGGATCAATCTCAGTTATCCAATGAGACCGAATAAGTTTGGATCGAGGGATGACTTTCAATAGATCGCAGCGATCGAACTGCTGCTACTTACGACACCCTGACCCAGAATCAGGTCGTATCAAAGACTCGGTGCTAAATGACCTGTAAATGACCTGTAAACGACCTGATTCTGGGTCAGGGTGTCGTAAGTAGCAGAGCAGCTCGATCGCTGCGATCTATTGAAAGTCATCCCTCGATCCAAACTTCTGAACTCTTCTAAGTCAGAATCCCGCCTAGATGCGCCGATACCGTGGCGCCGGGGCCTTACGGCTGGCCAAGGTTAGCGGCGGGGGGAGGGAGGACAAGAGTTCTAGGAAATGAATGGCTGGATAATAAGAAGGAAAAAAAGAAAACCGAGTGAGACTTCACCAAGCAGATGGCACAAGTGTTGTGTGTTTATTCTTCCCTTCTGATTCTAGAGCCAAAACAAGGAGACACACAAATCCAGCTAAGTGCTGTCTGGCTTTCCTTCATTCCCAGCTTGTCCTCACGCGCTCTCTGTGGCTTTCTTTTACAGTCTGGATGCTTCTCCTTTTCATTGAGGAGGGATTTGCTCGGGGTCAGAAGACTGCAGGTAAGAGCTCAATCTTCTTAGATTGTTGCAAAGAGATACACAATATCATTCACATCGCATCATTTATCTTTTTATTATGTATCATCACTTCCAGTCAAATGTTGTAGACCCCTTGATAACATGCAAAATGATGCAAATGTCAGCAAAGCGGCGCTCATGGCTTATAAAGAATTGCCTTTGGATCCAGGTTTTCCCAAAAGACTCCAAATTTGTAAAATATCATTGTGAATAATAATGCTGATGAGTCATTTACTTATATTAACTTGGATAACGATTTAAACAAAGTCTTACCAAAATACTGTATATTTGTTGAGATAAAAGATTTTTCATTGTACAGTATTAAGTTATAATTGTGTGTTTTCTATATAATTGACAATGCAATTTATTTTTACTTTGGACTTTTATATTTATTTACATCAAAGGTGTCAAAGTCAAGGCCCGAGGGCAAGATCTGGTCCGCCACATCATTTTATTCCCACTCGTGAAAGCCAATCCAACGTGTGCAATTCCATGATGCTTGATAAGGTCCGAACCAAAATTTCAAATTGTCCCATGGAAACCACAATAAAAGTCATTATTTCTGACTTCAAATTTGAAAATTAGTTATTTATTAATTTGTTGTGTGCCCTATATGTACAACGTGGAGGGGATTAAACATTCTAATGACTTCAAATTCAAAACGACACCTAAGAGGAAACAGTAACTACAAAGTGTTTGAAACCAATTGATGTATATGGTTTAATCCAAACATATTGGAAAGGCAAGTTGAATTCCTTTGTTTATGTTGGATGCTGAAGACATTGGGGCTCCGGACCATCCTTGTCACCGTATGGAAACCCCGGGGGTTATAATTGTCTTGCATTTAATTCAAAATCCAACCAATAATATTTGAATTGATATATTTCATTTTCTTATGTTTTATTTTCCACCCGCCTTTTTTAAATGTCACCGACAAGCCACAAGGTGCCCGTCCCTGCGTTAAAACTTTGGTGTCATCTTGTGCTCTGTGTTACTGTGCAGATGATGGCGCCACATCCAAAGGGCTCAAACCATCTCAGAGGCCACCACGTTTTCGCCACTGTGGGAACTGGATACGACACACAGATGGTGGCAGTTTTAGCTCCCCAAACTACCCCAACACCTACCCTCCCAACAAGGAGTGCTTGTATGTGTTAGAAGGTACTTACATATTCAGTGTATGTGCATGTGTATATAAACATATTTCAGAGTCTCTAACAACTCAGGCTTAACTGACAGCAGCTCCACCCCAAAATATTACAATACAATACAATACAATACAATACAATACAATACAATACAATACAACTCAACACAATACGTACATATTTAATTATTTAGCACTTTAGCAGCAGCTGAAGGTGTACCAAAGTTCTTGACATGGACAGCTATCATACACAGGAAATTAAACAGTCACAAAGACAGTAGAAAGCACTAGGGAGCGAAACCAAGATTAAGTCGGAATCTTGAAAATGCCAAAAAGTACAAACGAGTTTAGTGATGGGTTTTAAAGATGGGCAGCGAGGGGGCTTGCAAAATGTTCAGTGGCAGGTCATTCCAGAGACTGGGACCAACAACGGAAAAGGCTCGATCCCCTCTGAGCCTCCGTTTAGTTTTTGGCACATCTAATAATGTCTAGTCAACACACCTGAGGCGTCGGCAAGGTGTGTAGGGATGGATCAACTCGGAGAGGTAAGGAGGAGTAAGGCCATTGAAAGATTTGAAGACAAATAAGATCTTGAAAAGAACTCTTAAATGTATCGGGAGCCAGTGAAGGGATGCCAGAGTATGAGTTATGTGCTCCCTCCGATGAGTACCAGTCAAGAGGTGAGCAACAGCTTTCTGGACGAGCTGGAGACGCTTCATGGAGGATTGGCTGACTCCAAAGTCAAGTGCATTCCAGTAATCAAGCCATATGTGACAAAGGCATGAATTATTGCTTCAAGGTGCTACTGAAAAAGGATATGTTTTATTTTAGAAAGATTAGATTAGCCTTTATTAGCCTCGCAGTGGAGAAATTTAAGTTTCACAATTTAGATTGGGTTTTGGCGTCATTTTGTGGTTGTGAAGGAGCACATGAAACACAAATTGTTTTTTTTAAATAACATATTAACTGGACCCATAAAAGAAATAAAAATGCAATTAGTTGAATTGAAACATCTGTCTCTTTTCAAATCAGATTATCATCATGAAGGTGCTGGAGCCTATCCCAGCTGTCTTTGCGTAGTAGACGGGGGACGCCCAGTACTAGTTTCCAACCAATCACAGGGCATACATACACAAAAAGTCATTTGTGCTTCTACTCACACCTACAATTTAGAGTGTTCCATCAACCTGCCAAGCATGGTTTTGGAATGTGGGAGGGCCCGTAAAGAACATGGGGAGAACATGTAAATTACAAACAGGAAGTCTAGAGTCCAACTCAAACTTTGCACTTATGCTCAGTGAGGCAGTTGTACTGAGTCCATCACTGTATGGCCTGCTATGACACTTTGGGCCATAAAATAAGATGACACTAATGTCAGGAATGGTCAACGAGCACACTGAATTTTCTGTACTGTTTATCAGAAACAACGGTGGCAGTGCTGATACGTTTTCCATAATTTTGAACAAGATTGATTCATCCTGAACATGCGCCGAGTTTAAACAGGGAATGTACATTTGTGCAACTACATTGACTTAATTGTTTATTTTCTTTCTCTTAAGTTTTGATATCTTCTGCTGTGCCAGTGAAGGTGTTTTTAAGCAAACCCAGTCCTTGTGGGCTTCTGTCCTGCTTGTTTTATATGTCACTCCAACCGACCTCATTCTAATGATCAATATCAGGCTTCTTTATCGCTTGCTGATGAGCATACCTGGTTTGAAGTGCCATAATGACCCATGTAAGTCACTCTCCTCCCCAGCGTTCCCTCGACAGAGGATCCAGCTGCAGTTTAACAAGGCCTTCTACATTGAGGCTTCCTTCGAATGTCGCTTTGACCACATCGAGGTGCGCGATGGCCCCTTCAGTTTCTCACCGCTCATTGACCGCTTCTGCGGCGCCACCTGCCCTGGGCTGGTCCTTTCTAGTGGACGTTTCATGTGGATTCGCTTTTATAGTGATGAAGAACTGGAGGGGATTGGTTTCCACATCCGCTACAGCTTTACGGCAGGTGATTGCTTGATTTCATCACTTTGGCACTTGATATAATTAGTCTTATGTTTTAAAAAAGTTTTCTCTTCGATTTTTCTCATTCTGAATTTCCACTAAGTCACATTCTTATATTCATATTGTTTTAAAATCTGCTCCGCTTTTCTAGATTTCAACAATTCAATTGATTCAACAGCATTTCATTTCAGCATTAATTCACATGCAATTTTGACATAAACTGGATCATCGAGTTTGTTTCCTTGACTTTTCTTCATCATCTTGACCCCAATCATGTATGTGCAAGTGGTCCCACATCACTTCTATGAATCCAATTATTGGTCACGACTTCCATGTTCATGCTGTCCCACCGATGGGCTCATTCCTGAGTGTTTTCATTCTTGTTATTGCAGTTAATTTTAAATATACTTTGTACTCAACTCCTGCATTTACATGCCATGTTGACCACAGTTCCTTGATATGCGCTTAATTAAAAGGGAATCTGGAGAGCACTTTTGTTGGATGGACTGGTAAACAATTTGGCTACGTTCTCATCCACAAACGTGTAAAACATTTCATTCTACCAACATCCATAATGCAAAACACAAAAAAACTAATCACACAACCCAGTTAAACGTGTGTTTTGTGCTAGACTCGAACTGGGCTGGACCAAAGTATCACATTTTACATTTTATACATTTTATCATACTTCATAGCCACTGACGAGTCTGTTATCAACATTGGATCACTATGGAAGTCACGTCTTGTTAAAACTCTTAAAATTAGGAATACACTTCACTGAACTATGCTTCTTTCCTGTATGCACACTCATTTTCCCAGGTTACATGTGGTGGATGTGTCAGAAGTCAGGATGGAAGATTCATGTCACTCTGAGAGTGTTCAAGAATGGCGCATATGAAAAATGCTTAATTCCAAACGGGACAATGTGTCTTTGAGTTTAGACTGTCGATCTGTTGTAAAAAATGTATTTGACGTCTTTCTTGTTTGACAATTAAATCTTGCTTCAAAACTGTTCTGATTGTTCTGTTTGTGACCAACAGGTGGCAATGGAGGGCTTCTACTACAGCTTCGCACCGGTTCTAATCACCAACTTGAGAACTTTTCTCACACATTTTTAGACAGTCACAACTGGTTCTGTTTGGATTAAGTAATTTACTGCCATTCCCGAATGTATTCGGGAATTGAAAATATGATGTGGAACGCCATTCCCGAATTTGTTCGAGTTTTGTTTTTTCTTGCATGTGCCGATAAAGCTCTGGTTAGACCTCTGGCAATGTTTTTTTCCTTTTCACAAGGTGGGAGCGTTTGCCTTTTGTACAGTCACCCCTTCATATTACTCTAGACCAGGGGTGGGCAAACTTTTTGACTCGCGGGCCGCATTGGGTTCTAAAATTTGACAGACGGGCCGGGCCAGGAGCATTTGGTGTTTGGGCCGGAAATACTAAACCTAAAGCATTAAAGGACAACCAACGCCTCCGGACAAGTTATGTCCATAATTTATAAAATCACTTCAAATTACTTCGACTGAGCATATTTTACAAAGATTCCACAGCATATAGCTATAGTTTATGTTTTAAGACTTGCACTGAATATTCATGAAGTCTTGTTTTCGAGTTGATGACGATCCTCATGTGACGTCACGTTTGGACCGGCCCTGACCGAGAAAGCGACACACAATGCATTTTGCGGTACTTTGTTTAGTCTGAAAACGTCGTGTTGATCCATGTTGATGGCGAAATTAGAAGGAAAACACATAAATAACGCCATGGTGAATCGTTGTGTGTTGCACCAAGACAACTATTTGATATTCGCTGACAAAAATTCCCAGCTGACAAATCAGCCCGTTTCCAACGGAGCTTGGGCGCAATCTATCTGGGTGCTACATTGCTGTCATTGACGGCTCGAATTGATATTGGAGGACACCTTTAATCAATTGCAAACATTGATGCTTTCCTCTTCAGAACTATTTGAATCATATTCATAACTGGATGAGTAACAAGAAAGCATCTTCTCCGCATCTGAAGCCATTGTTTTGATTCTCGAGCAAGGCAAGACGTATTGGCGTGACATCACGAACAAGGGGGTGGGACCTTCTGAAACTGGCCATTTCCGGATTCATTTTGAAGTCATTTTTATTGGTGTTTTTCATTTAACTAAAAATATCAGCCTGCCTGATTTGGGTATTTTAGATCCTATAAAACGTTTTTCTGATGTCAGTGGGAAACAAAAAAAATGGTGCCGGTTGTCCTTTAAATGCAGTGTGTACAAACCTCATAGCACAGTAAGAACACTACAACCCAATTTATTAACTGTATTTCAAATGTGAAAAATATCCCTGATCAGTTAATAAATTTGTCTCAAGGAATATGGCTTATATACTACTTTGCAGATACTTGGAGGAGGAAATGGAAATAGATTAAAATAACATGCACTGTGATTTATCAAGATTGCGCCTGTTTTTAATAAGTTTTCATTGAAGGGGCAAAGTTAAAGAAATCAACATTTATTGAAAAATGGAATCACTTTCAACATTCAAAACATATTATTACACAACGAAATATTCAAGCTCAATAATACCTACTTGTGTTAAATTCCGCCAAATCTCGGATGGATTGTCCTGACCGCGCGCTCTACAAACTCTCCACGGACGCCCTCGCCGTCATGCGCAAACAGTACACGTGTACGGTCGCCGAGCACACAAACATAGGCTGCTTGCAGTTGAAATTTGCATACTCGGCACGGCAGCCAATCAGAAGCCTGCTTCTTTCTTCCGGACTTTCGCAAGCGTTATAAAGTCATGCATTTGCATGTCATTTTCCAAAATAGATGCACAGAACCTCAGCCCAGAAGAAAGATTCAAAAGAAGCTAACAACATATGTGACGCTACAAAAGTAAATTTACATTAAACCGTGACTGTAAAGTGTACGTGAGACTTATGAAAGGGGCTTCGTGGCTCATAGGAAGCAATGCAAACGTTGCATTGTGCACCACAATGAGAATCGACTACTGCAGCAAAATCTACAGCCATGCACATTTACCGTAAAATAAGCAAGGTACCATTACTAGTAGGTACCTTCTTGATTTAAAAAAAACTTTATACTTCGTGATAATGTTTTTTAATGTGATAAGTTGTCTCATTGTGTTTCAAGTTGTGAAAAATCGGGCAGGCAACTGTTCAGTTAACTGCCCTGTTGTCCGCTAACTTTTTGTCATGAGTTTCAGACACTGTTTTTACTATAATTTGGGCAAGTTCGGCGGGCCGGATTAAAAAGCCTAATGGGCCGTATGCGGCCCGCGGGCCGTAGTTTGCCTATGACTGCTCTAGACCCATATCATTTAGCAATTAACTTTTTTTTGTCTGATCAAAAAAGGGAGTCGAAGGTTTCTTACGCTGCATTGACATTTTATGTAGGCCTAAAACTCAATATTCTGTGAATCCTACAATTTGAGTTGAAAATGACAAAAACTCTGGCACTGGAGTGGACACATTTTTGCTTGTCTGGCAGTGAAAGAGTTAATAGCACGCTTTTAGATGGAAACTAACATCAGGAATTTTAAGATGTTTGATTGAGTTACAATCAGCATCTTCAACTCTGCCACCTCCCTCACCGTCTCCTTCGTTCTGATCATTGTTAACATCTTTTGAAGCTTACAACATATCTGGTCTCCCTCCCGTGCCCTAAAATTCTCGACACTTTCTTCGTACCTTTCAGTCAATAGCTATACTGTCTTCAGCTCTCTGTTGCTTTGAGAACTTGACCCCATATAGTTCAACTGCATTTCCTCAACCTCCTTCCTGTAACCTGACCATTCTGAGCCTCCATTACACTTTGTCTCACTTCTTCAAGGCATAATTCCACCCCTGAAATGATTGTGAGAACCTCAAATGTACTCTCTTTTGTACCTTTCAAAGATCCCGAGTTCTATCTACATGTGGGCGGGCTCCTCAACCCCATTCCAGGTAGTTTATAAATGACTAAATACTAATCCTTGAATTAAAACAATGCTGGGACTCTGGTCACAACCCCATTCCCGTCTCTTCTTCAAGATTGTCAATTTGAGTTGTCCGGGGCTGACGGCCTGATCCGATCCAGCCAAGTGGATGAGGAGTATAAAGTCCAACCTGACCAGGCAGTGGACTGCATTTGGACCATCCGTGCCCCGACTCACAACAAGGTGCAACCCATCTCTGGCTATGAGTCACAACTCGCAGATTTAAAGGGTTGTTTACAGTTCAGAATGTAACATGCTCACAATTGACTTCACTTCTTCTCTTGATAGCCTTGGCTTCAGCCAACTTTTGGACTCACTTGACCTCATTTGCTACTGTGGTTTGTCTCCTTCCAACTGCACAGCTGTGGAACTCCCAATAACAGACCATTACCTTGTAACGTTTCCATCTCACTCTCCACCTCCAAAACACCCCATTCTATTAACTTTCGCAACATCAAGGGCATTAACCCTGACTCTCTTGCTTTAATGTTCGCCTCATTATGTCTGGACCCTAGCTCCTCTCCTGATGATCTGGTTTAACGCTACAACTCGGACCTCAACGACATTCTTAACTCGCTTGCTCCTGTCAAATCCTGCTCTGTTTTATTCACTCGTTCTGCACCCTGGTTCAACGCTCATCTCCGCTCCATGAAATTGAAAACACGCCAGTTTTAAAGACTTTATCGGAAAACCAGACTCACTGTTCGCAAAGATACGTACACCACTCAACTTTCTCTCTACAAGAACAGTATCTCTCAAGCTAAGTCACAATATTACTCTAAACTCATTGACTCAAATACTGGAAATACTCGGGCTTTTCTCTTTATAACAGAATCATTCAACAGACTGTTTTTCCTCCCCCTCACTTTTATTCCTCTGACACCTGCAATTCTCTCCCTCTATTCTTTTTTGAAAAAGTCAACAAGATCTACCAGCATCTTGGCTCCTCTGTACCCCTCCCCTAACCTTCCTACCCCCTCTCATCTCTTATATTCTTTTGATCACCCTCATCCCTCTACAATCTCGAAGCTCATAACTAAATCCAAGAATTCTTCCTGTCAATTAGATCCCCTCCCAACAGTTCTGGTCAAATCCTGCTTGCCATCTCTCCTTCCATTCATTTCAGCCATTATTCACTCCTTGCTGTCCCCTGGAATTGTCCCTGTCCCCCTCAAAACGGCGGCTGTCACACCAATTCTTAATAAGCCTGCATCTAATCCCAATAACTTCAAGAACCTTCACCCCATTTGTCGCCTTCCTTTTATTTCCAAAATCCTAGAAAAAGTTGTTTACTCTGAGCTACACTCTCACCTCTCCCAGAATGATCTCCACGAACCATTCCAATGTGGTTTCCGCCCCCTGCACAGAATCAGAATCAGAATCATCTTTATTGCCAAGTATGTAGAACACACAAGGAATTTGTTTCCGGTAGAACACGCTGCACTAGTATCGTTGTCAAAAAAAAAAAAAAACTGCTAAGTGGCACTATACAGTTCCATTTTGGCTACACAGGACAGAATCATCTCTCTTAAAAGTCACAAATGATCTTCTTTTGGCAGCTGACGCCGGTTTACTCTCCATCCTCGTCCTTCTTGACCTCACTGCAGCTTTTGACACCATTTCTCATCCCATCCTCCTTGACAGACTTTCCTCCATAGGGATCACCAACACGCCCCTACGCTGGTTCCTTATATCTCTGGCCGCTCTCAGTTCATCCAAATTAACTCCTTCACTTCACAGTCCTCTCCTGTATCTTCTGGTGTGCCCCAAGGCTCTGTCCTGGGACTGCTCCTCTTTATCCCCTCCCTTCTTCCCCTTGGCAATATTCTCCCCAAATTTTATACAATTTCATTGCTTTGCGGATGACATCCAGCTCTACCTCTCCAGCAAACCCGACACCTCTCTTCCACCTTCTTCCTTTTCACTCTACCTCTCTGAAATTAAATCCTGGTTTACCCATAACTTTTTCAAACTTAACAGCGAAAAACACTGAAATTCTCCTCGTTGGTACCAAATCCACCTTGAGCTATGCTAACAGTTTCTCTCTCACGTTTGACAATTCGACCGTTTCTCCCTACCATCAGGTGAAAAGTCTCGGTGTCATTCTTGACAGCACACTATCTTTCCACTCCCATATAAATAACTTAACCCGGTCTGCGTACTTCCACCTACGCAATATCAATCGTTTTCGCCCGTCTCTAACTACTCACACCACTGCTATCCTCGTTCATAGTCTTGTCACTTCCCGGATTGACTATTGCAATTCACTTTTCTTTGGTGTCCCTCAGAAACTTCTCCACAAACTTCAACTCGTCCAGAATTCTTCAGCCCGATCATCACCAGAACCTCATCCTTTTACCACATCACCCCGTCCTCCAAGAGCCCCACTGGCTCCCGGTGAAATATAGAATCAACTTTAAAATTCTTCTTTATACATTTAAAGCTATCCATAACCTTGCCCCCCCATACCTACCTGACCTTCTTCAAATTTCTATTCCCTCTTGTTCCATC